>NC_037684.1:19786941-20086941 GCF_003255815.1 Theropithecus gelada
AAAAAAAAAAAAAAAAAAAAAAAAAAAAAAAAAAAAAAAAAAAAAAGTGCAACCTGAATATACACATTGGAAAGAATTTTCCTCTTGTTATATCCTTTGTTGAAGTCCTTTCCTGTTTTCCCTATTTAGTGTCTGTATTTTTTTCAAGTATTTTGTCCTATAGGAAGCTTTTCTTGGTACCAGATGCTGGGTCTTGCCTTTCTTGGCATTCTAATGAAATCTGTGTTGTATTGAATTTATCAGTGTATGGCTATCTCTCCATAAATCTGTGCATGCTTTAAGGGCAGGGCTTTACTATCTCCAGAGCACGGTTCTTGAAAAATCCACATTGATCTGAATGGCAGCTACTAAATCCATCATGACACCCAATCCTGAATATGTCTAATATAATCACGCAAGACTTTTCCAGTTAGGTCATGGGAGCCTGAGACAAACTTCTCCCTGGCAGGAGATTCAGCCCACCAGTTGACCACAGGAGTTCTACACTCAGTTGCAGTCCTTTCTGGGTTTGAAGCCAACAGTCAGTTAATCTTGTATTACTATTATGATTAGAATAGCTTAGACTAATGATAAACCACTAGCTTCTTTCCTGACTAGTGACTTTGCTACTTAGTTATGGAGAGATAGTTCATTTCTGTGTTTGAGTCAACCTTTTAACAATACCAACATGTAGGGGAAAGAAAAATAGAAAATGACTCCTGAGGACACTTCCATCTGTAACTTTAGAAGGAGTGATGTTCAAGCTGATGTTTGGAGTTGGCGAAACTGAGGTTCAAAAATGGAAAAGGAATTACAGACAGTCCCATCACGATGATTACAGATAAAGAGATGTCTGACTCCAAAGGTTGATCTTCTGCTCTGGCTACACCACACTGCCTCCCAAATCAATTAACTTAGCCACCCGCTGGCTAATGAACAGTTTTGTCATTATAACCTGATACACTGTGCTAGAGTTCTTGGCAGGCAACAGCACAGAGTCTCCTGATAATAGGACATCTCCAGAAGTCCTGATCTGAGGAACTTTGTGTGCAAGCACATGCATGTATGTTTATGCACCTGTCTATGAGTTGAAGGGCTCCTGTGAGAGCTTTGGAGTTTCTTTTTCTTTTTCATTCTTTTTATTTTTATTTTTTTTGCTGCTTTTGCATATTTTATAAATAACTTAACAAGAAGAAGCTGTGACATTTTCTTTCCTTGTGAGGTTCTCAAGTGTATAGGGGTCACTGCCCAACTCAAAAATATTTAATCTGTTTAATCTGTGTTTGCTGAATACTTACCTAATCTGATTCTCACTCTTTATTAAATCTCTTCTTCTGAATAGGATAAGAATGGGAGATAATCTGCCCCAACTATCATTTAAAATGTTCTCTTCAGGACAATTGGAACAAAATTCTAGGAATAAATTTCCTTAACTTGAGTAAAACTAATATTGGCATTGAGAAATTACTAGTTAAAGAAATTACTGAACTGTATTATTCACTGTCTCTAAAGGCTAATTGTCATATGTAGACTCGTGTTTAATGCTTTTCTTTTAAATGATACTTGTAAGTTGCCAAGGAAAAGCAAGTGTCAATATTTAATGATTGAAGTTAGGCAGTGTCATCTGGGAGGTATCAACAATTGCTGAGTAATTTGAACTTGGACAACTCCTCATATGTCTCTATCATCATTATTTTATGTTTTCAGAAGGCAGTATAACTGACAATTATATACTTGGCAAATTCAGAGTCAATTCATAAATGATTCAAACTGTTAAAAATTTGTCTATGATTTATTAGATTTTAACCAGTCTTTCAGCCTGTACTTACATGTTAATATAATTATAAAGGAATAATCTTGTTATATATGTGTGTGCTATATATTACATGTGGGTGAGGCTATTCAGAGATTACAATCTTTGTATACATAGAGAGAAGTAAGCTAATTAAATTCCCTACCTTTTATTTAAGAAGACATTGAAGAGATTTAAACATTTGAAAATGACTTGAAACAAAATTTCAGATTTTTAAATGATAAATTTAGAAATGGTAACCAAAGGGAGATAAATCATCTATATGAAAAACTCATGTAGTTTACATAATATTACTTCTGCTGTACTATATTAAGATACAATAATATCTACAGGGCCTAACGAATGGTTCTTATTTTTGTCTTTATACCGAAATACTTTAAGGCACTGTGCCTTTATGATATTCTTTCAGCATCAATTCCTTTGTGGCTCTTGGCTTACCCTACTACATCCTTTCTACTGTCTAGTTTTCTAATTTGCTTGAATGAGGATGTGAGTATTTTTCTATAGAAGCTCTGCAGAGCAAAGTTCATGGGTTTGATGGCAATTTGCTCCTTCCCAGAAACTGTTCCTGTTTTCCTCCTTCCAGATTTTTAGCTATGCTATTAAATGTTTGTTTTGGTTGATTACAGACTTACAGATGAATTATGAATATGAATATGAATATAAAATTGTGCTTTTAAACCTCTCTATTGAAGTATGATTGATGTATAAACATTGTACATATTTAACATATGCAACTTGATGAGTTTGGAGATATGTACACACCCATAAAATAATCAACACAATCTATGCCCTAAACTTATCCATCGCTTCCCAAAGTTTCGTTGTACCCTGTTTATTATTATATTATTATTGGGATAAGAACATTTAACATAAGATCTACCCTCTTCACACATTTTTTTTTTTTTTTTTTTTTTTTTTTTTTTTTTTGAGACGGAGTCTCGCTCTGTCACCCAGGCTGGAGTACATTGGCCGGATCTCAGCTCACTGCAAGCTCCGCCTCCCGGGTTCACGCCATTCTCCTGCCTCAGCCTCCCGAGTAGCTGGGACTACAGGCGCCCGCCACCTCGCCCGGCTAGTTTTCTGTATTTTTTTTTAGTAGAGACGGGGTTTCACCGTGTCGGCCAGGATGGTCTCCATCTCCTGACCTCGTGATCCGCCCGTCTCGGCCTCCCAAAGTGCTGGGATTACAGGCTTGAGCCACCGCGCCCGGCCCCTCTTCACACATTTTTTTGTGACAAGGCCTTGCTCTGTCTCTCAGACTTGAGTGCAGTGGCCCCATGGTAGCTCATCGCAACCTTGAGCTCCTGGACTCTAGCCTGAGCTGTCTGAGTAGTTAGAGCAACAGGTGCATGTACTGACTGGCTAATTTTTTTATTTTTTTATTTTTTGTAGAGACAGGGTCTCACTATGTTGCACAGGCTGTTCTCAAACTCCTGGCTTCAAGTGATCCTCTTGCCTTGGCCTCCCTGAGTGCTGGGATTATAGGGATGAGGTACCATGTCAGGACTTTAGCAAATTTTAAAGGATATAATACAATAATTGGAATGAAAGGCATTGTACAATATTGTTGATCCAAAGAACGTACTAATCTTGTAAAACCATAACTTTGTGCCTTTGACTAATGCCTTCCCACTTTTCCTCCAGAAGACACCAGCAAATACCATTCTGTTGTCTGTTTCTATGAGCTGACTACTTGGGGTTTCTTATATGTGTGACATCGTCTAGTGTTTTCTTTATCTGGCTTATTTCACTGAGCATAATGTCCCCAAGGTTCATCCATGTTGTTGCCACTGGCAGGATTTCCTTTCTTATAAGGCTGAATAATATTCCGTTGTATGCATTGATTCTATATCAGTTCATCCTTTGATGGACATTTTGCTGCTTTTGTGTCCTTCTCTATTTTAAACAATGCAGCAATGAACATGGACATGCAGATATCTCTTCAAGATCCTGATTTCAATTTCTTCAGATGTACAGTAGTTCTCTCCTATCCATGGTTTTGTTTTGCAGGTTTTCAGATACCTGTAAAAACCATGGTCCAAAATTATTAAATGAAAAATTCCAGAAGTAAACAATTCCTAAGTTTTAAATTGTGCAACATTTGGAGAAATGCGATTAAATCTCACATTATCCCTCTTCATTCCCCCAAAGAATGCATCACCCCTTTGTCCAGCATACCCACACCGTAGATGTCCCCAACCCCTTAATCGCTTCATAGGTATTGCAACTATCAGATCCACTGTGGTGGTACACAATCATTTTTTTTAAGTAAACTTCATTTTACCTAATAATAAATAATATCTCCAAAGTGCAAGAGTAGTGATGCTGACACATTGTTATAACTTTTCTATTGTATTATTTTCTGTTATTTTAAATCTCATATGGTACCTAACTTATAAATTAAACTTTATCATTGACATGTATGTATAGGAAAAAAAATATAGTATTGGATTTGGTACTATCAGTGCTTTCAGGCATCCACTGGAGGTCTTGAAAAGTATCCTCCATGAATAACAGGAGGGAAGCCACTACCATAGACCTAGAAGAGAAGTTGCTGGTTCATATGGCAGTTCTATTTTTAATTTTTTGAAGAACCACATATAAATTTTCAGTCACTGCACCTATTTTCATTCTCATCAAAAGTATACATAGGTTTCTTTTTTTCCACATCCTTGCAAACGTTTGTTATTTATTTTTATTTTTATTATTATTTTTTATTTTTTTGAGACAGAGTCTCGCTCTGTCACCCAGGCTGGAGTGCAGTGGCATGATCTCTGCTCACTGCAAGCTCCGTGTCCCAGGTTCACACCATTCTGCTCCCTCAGCCTCCCAAGTAGCTAGGACTACAGGTGCCCACCACCTCGCCCGGCTAATTTTTTTTTTTTTTTGGATTTTCAGTAGAGACGGGATTTCACTGTGTTAGCCAGGATGGCCTCGATCTCCAGACCTCGTGATCTGCCAGCCTCAGCCTCCCAAAGTAATTATGATTATCATTTCTCCAATAATTAGTGATGTTAAGCACCTTTTCATATGCCTGTTGGCCATTGGTATGTATTTTTTGGAGAAATGTCTATTCAATTCCTTTGCCCATTTTCTAATTAAATTACGGGTTTTTTTGTTTTGTTTTGTTTTTGTTTTTTTGGTTTTGTTTTTTTTTTTTTTGCTATTAAGTTGTAGGAGTTACTTATTCTGGAAATTAATCCTTTAGCAGATACATGTTTTACACTTTTTTTTCCCATTACTTAGGTAGCCCTTTCATTTTGCTGGTATTTTTCCTTCTCCATGCAGAAGCTTTTTAGTTTGATGCAATCCCACTTGTCTATATTAGCTTTCATTGCCTGTATGTTGGTATCATATCCAAGGAATCATTGCTAAGGCCAATATCAAGATGTTTTTACACTGTTTTCTCTTCAGAAAGTTTTATGGCTTCAGGTCTTAGGTTTAACTCTTAAATTTATTTTGAGTATATTTCTGTCTGTCATTAGGTCCAATCGCCTTCCTTTTTATGTGGATATCCAGTTTCCCCAACATCATTTATTGAAAAGATTATCTTTTCCCCATTGTATATTCTTGGCATCCTTTTTGAAGATCAGTTTATTATACACAGGTGGAGTATTTTTTGTTCAAAATGCTTGGGACCAATTTCAGACTTTTAAAAATTTTGGAATATTTACACTCTACTTTCCAGTTGACCATTTCTAATCTCAAAATCCAAAATCCAAAATGCTCCAATTAACATTTCCTTTGAGCATTAGGTCAGCTTTCAAGAGATTTCAAACCTGGTAGCATTTTGGATTTCAGATTTTTCAGTTAAGGATACTCAACCTGAATGTGTTAGTTTATTTCTGGGAACTCTGTTCAGTTCCATTGGTCTATGTATGTGCTTTTTCTTATCAGCACCATACTGTTTTGATCACTATAGTTTTGTAATATATTTTGAAATCAAAAAGTGTGATGCCTCCAGGTTTATTCTTCTTCCTCAAAATTGCTTTGGCTACTTGGGATCTTTCATTGTTCCCTATACATTTTAAAATTGTTTTTCTATTTCTGTAAAAAAATGCCTTTTGGATTTTGATAGGGATTGCATTGAATCTTTACATCATTTTGAATAGCATAAACTTTCAACAGTATGAATTTTTCCAATCCATGAACATGGGCTATTGTTTCATTTATTTATGTCTGCTTTAATTTGTTCCATCAGTGTTTGTAGCTTTTAGTGCACCAATCTCACATCCTTGGTTAAGTTGTAAATGTGATAGTTTTCTTAATTTCCTTTTCAGATAGTCATAGTACATAGAGATGTAACTTATTTTTATATTTGATTTTTATTTTCCAACTTTGCTGAATTTATTAATTCTAAGAGGTTGTGTGTGTGTGGGTGTGCACGCGCAGTATTTAGGATTTTCTACATAAAAATCACATCATCTACAAAGAAAGGTAATTCATATTTTCTTTTCTGATTTGATTGCATTTTAAAAATTTTCTTGCCTAATTGCTCTGTATGGGATTTCCAATACTAGGTTGAATAGAAATGGTGAGAGTGGACATTCTTTCTTCATTCTAGGTCTCAGAAGAAAAGCTTTAGTTTTTCACCACTGAGGTAATGTTAGCTGTGGGCTTTCTATGTACAAGAATACTTCATTTTATGGCACTTCATTTTATTGTGCTTCAAAGACATTGTGTTATTTTTACAAATTTTATAAATTTACAGCGTTTGTGGCAATGCTGTATTGAGCAAATTATTAGTACCATTTTCTAGTGTGATGTGCTCACTTCGAGTCTCTGTGTCATGTTTTGATAATTATCACAATATTTTCAACTTTTCCAATATTATTTTATCTGTTATGGAGGTCTGTGATTAATGATTCTTGATGCTACTATTGTAATTACTTTGGGATGCCATGAACCAGGCCCATATAAAACAGTGAACTTAATCCATAAATGTTATGAGTGTTATGACTGTTCCTCTGACCAGCAATTCCCATCTCTCTTTCTCTCTTTGGGTCTCACTATTATTCCCTGAGACAAAGCAATGTTCAAATTAGGTCAATAAATAATCCCACAATGGCCTCTAAGTGCTCAAGTGAAAGGAAGAGTCACATGTCCCTCACTTTGAATCAAAAGCTAGAAATGAGTAAGTATAGTGAGAAAGGTGTATCAAAAGCCAACATATGATGAAATCTAGGCCTCTTACCCCAAATAATTAGCCAATTTGTGAATATGAAGGAAAAGTTCTTGAAGGAAATTAGAAGTGCTACTCCAGTGAACACACAAATGATAAGAAAGTGAGATAGACTTAATATGATTTGGATCTGTGTTTCCACCAGATCTCATATTGAGGTGTGGTTCCCAGTGTTGTAGGTTAGCACCTGGTGGGAGGTATTTGGATCAGAGGGGTGTATTCCTTGTGAGTGGCTTGGTGCCATCCCCTAGGTGATGAGTGAGTGAATTCTTACGAGTTTGAGTTATTTTAAAGTGTTTGGCACCTCCCCCCTCTCCTGACTCTCTCTTTTTCTCCAGTTCTGGTCATGTGACATGCCTGCTCCTACTTCAACTCCTGTCATGATTGTAAGTTTCTTGAGGTCTCCCCAGAAGCCAAGAAGATGCCAGCATCCTGTTTCCTGTAAAGCCAAAAGAACCATGAGCAAATTAAACATCTTTTCTTTATAAATTACCCAGTCTCAGATTTTTTTTATACCAACATAAGAATGGCCTAATATAAGACCTATTGCTGATATGGCTAAAGTTTGAGTAGTCAGGATAGAAGACTGAACCAGCCACAACCTTCCTTTTAAGCCAAAGACAATTCAAGGGTAAGGCTGTAACTCTCTTCACTTATATAAAGGTGAAGAGAGGTAAGGAATCTGAAGAAAAAAAAAATGAAGAAAGCAGAGGTTGGTTCACGGGGTTTAAGGGAAAGAAGCCATCAGGATAATATGAAAGTACAAAGAAAAGCAGTAAGTGCTGATGGAGAAACTACAAGTTATCCAGAAGATCTAGCCAAGATTACTGATGAAGGTGGCTATATCAAACAAAATATTTTGAATGTAGATGAAACGGCCTCATATTGGAATAAAATGCAATCTAGGATTTTCATAACTAAAGAGAAGTCATATCTTGATTTCAAAACTTCAAAGAACAAAGACTACTTTGTTAAAGGCTAATACAGCTGGTGACTTTAATTTGAAGCCAATGATCATTTAACATTCTAAAAATCCTAGAGCCCTTAAGAATTGTGAAGAATCTACTCTGCCTGGGCTTTATAAATGGAAAAACAAAGCCTGTTTACTGCATGGTTTACAGAATATTTTAAGCCTACACTTGAGACCTACAACTGAGAAAAAGATTCTTTTCAAAAGAATCTTACTTCAAAAGAATATTACTGCTCATTGTCAATACAACTGGTCACCCAACAGCTATGATAGATATGTACAAAGAGATTAATGTTCTTTTTATGCCTGCTGTCACAACATCCATTCTTCAGTTCATAGGTCAAGGAATAATTCTCACTTTCAAGTTTTTTTACTTGAGAAGTACATTTTATAAGTCTATAGCTGCTATAGTGATACTTTTGATGGATCTGAGCAAACTAAATTGAGAAGCTTCTAGAAATGATTCTACATTCTAGATACCATTAAGAATCTTCATGCTTTTTGAAAGTAAGTCAAAATATCAATATCTGAGGGATTCTGGAAGAAGTTAATTCTGATCTTCATACACAATTTTAATAGGTTCAAGACTTCAGTAAAGGAAATAACTGCAGATATGGTAGAAATTGCAAGAGAAATAAGAATTAGAAGTGGAGCCTGAAAATGTGAATGCATGTTACAATCTTACAATAAAAGTTAAACAGATGAGAAATTGCCTCTTATGAATAAGCAAAGAAAGCTGTTTCTTGAGATGCAATATACTCCTGGTCAAGATATTGTGAACGATGCAGAAATGACAAGAAAGCATTTAGAGTATTATGTAAGCTTAATTGATAAAGCAATGACAAAGCTTGAGAGGATTGACTTCAATTTTGAAAGAAGCTCTATTCTGGGTAAAATGCTTTCAAACACATTGCACGCCACAGAGAAATCTTTAATGAAAGGAAGGGCAAATTTATGTGGCAAACTTTATTGTTGTCTCATTTTAAGAAATGTCCGCATCCATCTCTACCTTCAGCTATCACAACCCTGATCAGTCATTAGCCATCAACAAGAAGGTAAATCCTCTACCGGGAAAAAGATTACAACTCACTGAAGGTTCAGATGATCATTAGCATTTGTTGGCAAGAAAGTATTTTTTAATTAAGCAATGCACTTTTTTAGACATAATGCTATTGCACACGTAATAGGCTATAATATTGTGTAAACATAACTTTTATGTGAACTGAAAAATAGACAAAAACCGGCGTGACTCATTATATTGTGATATTTCCTTTATTGCAGTGGTCTGAAACTGCACCTGCAATTTCTTATAGGTATGCCTGTTTGGCTTTTATTGTGCTAAGTTCTTTCTACACCTAAGAGTTTTTATCATGAAAGGGTGTTGAAGTTTGTCAAATGACTTTTCATCATCTATAAAAAAGACCTTTTGATTTTTTATTCTTCATTCTGTTTCTGGAGTATATGATAACATTTGATTTGTATGTGTTGAACTATCCCTTCTCACTGGGGTAAATCCCCTTGGTCATGGTGTATGATCCTTTTAGTATGCTGTTGAACTTTGTTTACTAATATTTTGATGAAAATTTTTGCAATCAGATTCACCAGGGATATTGACCTTCAGTTGTTCTTTCTTGTGGTTTCTGTCTGTTAGTATTAAGGTGATGCTGGCCTTATAAAAAGAGTTCGGAGCTGTTCCCTCTTCTATTTTTCAGAAGAGTTTAAGAAGGATTGGTAATACTTTTTAAATGTTTGGTACAATTTATCTATGAAGTCATTAATTCATGTGCTTTTCTTTTTTAATTACTGAGTCAATCTAATTTGTTATTAATATGTTCGGCGTTTTGATTTCTACTTGACTCAGTCGAGTGTATGTTTCTAAGAATGTATTCATTTCTTCTAGGTTGTCCTGTTGGTGTATGATTGTTCATGATAGTCTCTTAAAATCTCTTTCTTTAAAAAAATTGTGGCATTGATTGTAACATTGCCTCCTCCATTTCTGATTTTATTTGAATCGTCTCTCTTCTTTTTTAAATTAGTCTAGGTAAGAGTTTTTACATTTTATATCTTTTCACAAAACTAACCCTAAAATTTATATTTTTATTATTTAATAAAATCTCTATTTTGTTTATACCTTCTCTAATATTTATTATTTCCTTCCATCCTCTAAATTAAGGCTGTCCTTTTTTTCTTGTTTCTTGAGGTACAATACTGGGCAATGGTTACATCTCCATTTCTTTAGGATGGTTTACTGGAGCTTTGTTTTTTTCCTTTGCTGGTGTCATGTTTCCCTGGTTCTTCATGATTCTTGTAAACTCGCATTCGTGTCTCTGCATTTGTAGAAATACTCAACTCTTCTAGTCTTTACAGACTGGCTTTGACATGGAAAGCCCTTCACCTGTCATCCTGGCCAGATATTTTTGATGGACTAGCTAGTAAGGACCTTTAGCATGTGGGTTTTGTGCCTGGGCCCAGGGGTAGGCTGACCTGATGCCAGAGTCTGTGGTCCTTGAATAAGTATTTAATCTACACCTTTAAAATTACAAAAAATATGCATCACTTTGTAATAAAAATATTCATCCATGACAAGATCAGATGAGTCCAGCACAGGGTTTTTTTGGCCTTACCCTATTAATATTTTGAGCTGGATAATTCTTTGTTTGGAGCGGGGAGTTGTTCTGAGCATTGTAGGATGTTTAGCAGAATCTCTAGTTCCTACGTATTTGATTCCAACAGCATGCCTTGTCCAGCTGAGGCAAACTAAAATGTCTCCAGACATTGTCATATATGCCTAAGGAAGAGCATCAAAGTCACCACCTCTGGAAAATTACTGAAAATCTTGAAACAATCAAACACTTTCTGATGAGTTATTTGCCTGAAACTTATACCTTTAACCACGAGCCAAAAATCAATACACGTAAACTATGGTCATATAATCTGTTATTATCAGAACTCTCTTTATGTTAGAATTACTGCTTTTACTGCATTTCTGTGCAGTTTTGACCTTCAGATTTTTTTACTTTCAATTCTTCTAACAATATTTGCCAAGTTTCTCTAACAGGATACATTTTAACTTTTATTTTAGGTTCAGGCACGCATGTGCATGTTTGTTATATAGGTAAACTGCATGTCATAGGGGTTTGATGTACAGATTATTTCATCCTCCAGGTAATAAGCATAGCACCTGATAGGTAGTTTTTAAAATCTCCTTTCTCCTGCCATCCTCCAGCCTAAAGTAGGCTCCAGTGTCTGTTGTTTCTCTTTTTGTGTCCATGTGTTCCCATTGTTTACCTCCCAGTACACGTAAGAATATGTGGTATTCAGTTTTTTGTTCCTGCATTGGTTTACTTAGGATAATGACCTCCAGCTCCATTCATGTTGCTGCAAAGAACATGATCTCTTTCATTTTTATGGCTGCATAGTATTACATGGTATATATGTACCATATTTTCTTAATTCAGCCTACCATTGATTTAGGTTGATTCCATACCTTTGCTATTGTGAAGAGTACTGCAATAAATATATGTGTTCATATGTTTTTATGGTAGAATGATTTATATTCTTTGGATATACACCCAATAATAGGATTACTGGGTCAAATGGTAATCTTGGTTTTTTTTTGCTTGTTTTTTTTGGGTTTTTTTGTTTGTTTGTTTGTTTGTTTTGAGACGAAATTTTGCTCTGTTGCCCAAGCTGGAGTGCAGTGATACTCGGCTCATTGCAACCTCTGCCTCCTGGGTTCAAGTGATTCTCCCGCCTCAGCCTCCCAAGTGACTACGATCACAGGCACCCGCCACCACACATGGTTAATTTTTGCATTTTTAGTAGAGACAGGGTTTCACCATGTTGGCCAGGCTGGTCTCAAACTCCTGACCTCAGGTGATCCACCTGCCTCAGTCTCCCAAAGTGCTGGGATTACTGGTGTAAGCCACCATGCCTGGCCAGTAGTTCTGTGTTAAGTTCTTTGAGGAACCACCACACTGCTTTCCAAATTGACTGAACTAATTTACATTTCCACCAGCAGTGTTCAAGTGTTCCCTTTTCTCTACAACTTTGCCAGCATCTTTTATTGTGATGGTTAATACTGAGTGTCAACTTGATTGAATTGAAGGGTGCAAATACGTATTGATTCTGAGTGTGTCTGTCAGGCTGTTGCCAAAGGAGATTAATATTTGAGTCAGTTGCCTGGGGAAGGCCCACCCACCCTTAATCTGGTGGGCAGAATCTAATCAGCTGCCTGTGAATATAAAGCAGGCAGAAAAATGTGAAAAGGCGAGACTGGCCTAGCCTCCCAGGCTACATCTTTCTCCGGTGCTGGATGCTTCCTGCCCTCAAACATTGGACTCCAAGTTCTTCAGTTTTGAGACTTGGACTGACTCTCCTTGCCCCTCAAGCTTGCAGACAACCTGTTGTGCGATCTTGTGATCCTGTAAGTTAATACTTAATAAGCTCTCCTTTATTTAAATATGTAAATATATGATATATATTTATCATATATGATATATACTTATCATTTATATATTTAACTTCTATGTATGATTTATGTGTGTATATATATTCTATTAGTGCTGTCCCATTAGGGAACACTGACTAATACAGTTATTTTTAAATTTTTAACAATAGCCATTCTGAATGATGTGAGTTGGTATCTTATGGTTTTGGTTTGTTTCCCTGATGATGAATGATGTTGAACATCTATCATTTCTGTTGGCTGCAGGTATGTCTTCTTTTGAAAAGTGTCTGTTCATATTCTTTGCCCATTTTTTAATGGAATTGTTTATTTTTTGCTTGTAAATTTAAGTTTTTTACAGATGTTGGATATTAAACCACTGTTGGATGCATAGGTTGAGAATAGTTTCTCCCATTGTGTAGGTTGTCTGTTTACTCTGTTGATAGTTTCTTTTGCTGTACAGAAGCTCTTTAGTTTAATTAGGTTCCTTTTGTCAATTTTTGGTTTTGTTGCAATTGATTTGGGTGTTTACATCATGAAATCTTTGGTAGGTTCAATGTTCAGAATGGTATTTCCTAGGTTGTCTTCCAGGGTTTTTACAGTTTTAGGTTTCACATTTAAGTATTTCATTTATCTTGAGTTGATTTTTACATATGGTGTAAGGAAGAGGTCATGTCAGTCTTCTGCATATGGCTAGCCAGTTATCCCAGAACCATTTATTGACTGGAGAATCCTTTCCCCATTGCTTATTTTTGTCTACTTTGGCAATGATCAGATGGTTGTAGCTGTGTGGTATTGTTTTTGGATTCTCTATTCTGTTCCATTGGTCTGTGTGTCTGATTTTGTATCAGTACCATACTGTTTTTGTTACTGTAGCATTGTCATATAGTTTGATGTCAGGTAACAGTAAGGCCTTCAGCTTTGTTATTTTTGTTTAGGATTATCTTAGCTACGCTGGCTCTTTTTTTTTGTTCCATATGAATTTTAAAATAATTTTTTTCTAATTCTGTGAAGAATGTTATTTGTAGTTTGATAGGAAAAGCATTGAATCCATTAATATCTTTGGGAAGTATGGCCATTGTGAAAATATTGATCCTTCCTATCCATGAGCATGAAATGCTTTACCATTTGTTTGTGTCATCTCTGATGTCTTTTTTTTTTTTTTTAATTCTCATTTAAGAGATCTTTCACCTCCTTGGTTAGCTGTATTCCTAGGTATTTTATTTTATTTTGGCAATTGTAAATGGGATTGCATTCTTGATTTGGATCTCAGCTTGGATACTGTTGGTGTGTAGGAAAGCAATTGATTTTTGTACATTGATTTCACTTCCTGAAACTTCACTGAATCTATTTTTCAGATCAAGGAGCTTTTGGGAAGAGACTATGGGGTGTTCTAGGTATTTAGTCATATTGGCTACAAACAGGTATAGTTTGACTTCCTCTCTTCCTGTTTGGATGCTTTTTACTTCTTTCCCTTGCCTGATTGCTCTGGCCAGGACTTCCAATACTATGTTGAATAAGAATGCTGTGAGAGAGCATTCTTGTCTTGTTCCCGTTTTCAAGGGGTGTGGCTTGCTGCTTTCACCCATTCAGCATGATGTTGTCTGTGAGTTTGTCATAGACAACTTTTATTATTTTGAAGTATTTTCCTTCAATGCCTATTGTTGAAAATTTTTAACATGAACAGATGTGGAATTTTATTGAAAGCCCTTTCTGCATCTATTGAGATAATCATGTGGTTTTCATTTTTAGTTCTGTTTATGTGATGAATCACATTTATTGATTTGCAGGCTTATATCCAACTGCCTGGTAGACATTCCACCTAGAAATCCTGTAGGCATTTCTTATTAATTGATTGATTGATTGATGTTTTGCTCTTTTTGCCCAGGCTGGAGAGCAATGGTGCAATCTCGGCTCACCGCAACCTCCACCTCCCGGATTCAAGCGATTCTCTTGCCTCAGTCTCCTAGGTAGCTGGGATTACAGGCATGCACCACCACGCCTGGCTACTTTTGTATTTTTGGTGGAGACGGGGTTTCCCCGTGTTGGTCAGGCTGGTTTCAAACTCCCGACCTCAGGTGATCTGCCCGCCTTGGCCTTCCAAAGTGCTGGGATTACAGGCGTGAGCCACTGGGCCTGGCTTGAAATCCCATTGACATTTCAAATCAAAGTACCAAAATCTAAACTTGTTCAAACATCCCTTTCCTCCATTATTCCTAATACTGAACACCACCACCAGAAACTCTGGAAGTAATAGATACATTTATCCTCTCATCCTGAACCTCATGTATGGACCTTTCTCCAATTGTTATCAATTCAGTTTTTTATTTATTTATCAAATGTAATTCATTTATTTCCACCTCACTGTTATTGCCTCTTTAAAGGCTTTAGGCATAATTGCATTGACAGTGTCACCATCCAGCCTTCTGATCTATTCCCAATTTGAGCTATCTCCTATATCATATCCAGTAATTTTTCAAACCATTCATTTAATCATGGAATTCTCAGGCTTTAATATTTCTCATTTAAATAAAGCAGGGTAGAAAATGCATGCAGAGGTCATCAAGGTAAATAATTTAATAAAAAGAGCATCAAGCACATGTTGACCACCTGAAAAGCATGGGTTTCACCTAGAGAGGGTAGTAATTATTTAGCTCCAGCCACTTCTCAAAGCACAGAATATAGGCCCAGTGAACCCTGATGGTCTGATATTTCAAGAGAAGTTGGAAATTTGTGTGAAGTTTTATTTTTTAAATGATTGCCATGTGTTATTTTTTAAATATGTCTGGCCTAAAGGATAAAGTTAAAAGTCTCTCACATGTTTGCAAAAACTTCTGTTATTTAGTATACCTCTTCACATTTTCTTTTTCACTACCATCCTTGCAATTTATTTTTTAGTTAACCAATACTATTTGTTGATACCAGATAGTTGCAAAAAAATGGTGTTTCCTTGAGTACCCCCACTCCTTCCAGCTGTCGGCTAAATGTCTGCATATTCCTTGTACTCAGATGGAGCCACTTTTCCTCAACCCCTTAAATAGTTATTCCCTAATGTGTGTTATCTTTGTATTTTTTATCATGACACTTGCAATCTTGCAATTGCAATTGTGTGTTTGCATTTGTATTTCCCCACGGCACTGTGAGCTCTTTGGAGAGAGAAACTGGGTCTTACTCTTCTTTGTATGTCTAGCATTTAACACAGAGTCTGACACATTACAGGTACTCAACAGATGTTGAATAAATGAATTGTCAAAATGAATAATGTAAATATTTTCTTGGCCTTATTTCAAAAAGATTTTTTTTTAGGGAAAAATCCAAAGAAAAAATTGGATCTCAAATATTTTTGAAGTAATCAGAGTCCTGTCAATTATTTGCGCGATATAAAGTTGTTAGCTAGGTATTGGGATAGATAAAATGAACTCTAAGGTTTCACATTGGCAGCATTGTTGGAAAGCAGACACTTTCCTAAGACTTCAGAATCAAAAGAAAGTGGTTGGGAATCATTACAACGTAACAGGTTGGAAGGGGAGATGTTCCATGGAGTGAAACTCAAGTCTTTTGACAAGAAGGCTTTGCAGAGGTCATGCAGGAGCTGTTGACCTGAAGGAGGGCATCATGGCACTGGGACCTAGACTTTTGAGCAGGAGAGTTATGACCGGAGCTGGTGCACATGAAGGGGGTATGATGAGACCTGGTTCTGCAAGATTTAGAACAATCTTAATCTGAATTCAACTGTTGCTTTTGCAAGTAACTGTTAATGCCAGAATGAAGAGAATGAAGTGATACTGCCAGTTATAGGGGATGCAGCAGGGGAAGGAGTGACCCCTTTTTTCCTTCCTCTAGTGCCTCTTTTTTGGCAGAGCCAAGTATGGAACCAGCAGGTAAAGGAGAAATATGTTTGCAGAGTTCCAGTTCCAGGATCAAATACCCAAATTGAGAAGGGTGAGCTTGAAGCTGTGAGAAGATAACTGGTATAAGGGCTTAAAAAGTTAGTTAGAAAGACTAAAATGAAGAAAGTTAGCAATTTATATTGAATCACAGTTAAAGCAAAGGTTGACTGACTTTCTGCTTTGCTCACACAATTTCTTCTGTCTCAACTTCACTCACATCTCCTTAGGTGTATCACTCTTATGTGTATCACTCTATCAAAACATTATTTGAAGCCCATTTTAAGTACTACTTCTTCTATGAAACTTTTTCCTGCTCCAACTTCCACTGGACTTTGTAATTTTTAAATATATATATGTACATTAAAAGTTAACTGGTATTACTGCCTCCTTTTGGATTTTGGATTTTTAAAAGAAGCAGAATAATATATGCAGTTGTAGAGTAGGAGCCAGTATGCACAACACACACACACACACACACACACTCATATCCATACAAATAATATAGTACATTTTCATTGCTTACACAGACACAGATATGCTTGTGTATGTAGTTCTACTTTGCTTTTTTTTTCCAGAAATTATTCCTTTCTAATGCACCATTTAACTTTTTTATTTATTATGGTTAGGTTTTGTCATCTGTCAACCTTGATGGAATGTAACTTCTGTGAGGGCAGAGATCTTTGTTTTATTATTTTATGTGTTGTGAACAGCAAGAAGAGTGCCATGTCAGCTTTTTCTAATACTGGTTCCCTCCTTCTCAACTTTATGTACATTATTCTTGAAATTATTCTATTTATTTACATACAAACATAAACACACAATATCTGTGTAAATGAGAAAACTTTCCTATATTATTTATGTACATATATTTATGTTTGTGTGTGTGTTATACATAATTGAACCTAGCTATAGACATTGTTCTGCCTCTTTCCTGGAGATCCATCTAACATTAGTTCATGTAGAAATACTTTATTATTTTTAACTACAGCATTTCATAGTTTGACTGTAACAGTGTATTATCCAAACCTATTATTTTAAATTAAACATCTAATAATCTATATCTGATATTTAATAATATGTAGTTAACACGTTCATATCTACTCTATTTTTTACAATAAAAGCAATATAACAATATACTTTTTGTACAATCCTTTTGTACATATGCCTGATGATTTTCTAGTGTAGTGAGGTCAAGCACAATTGAAATGTAATAAAATTTGCCAAATTGCTTTCCAAAGTAGCAGAACAAATTCATCTTTCCACCAGCAAATCTATCTATCCATGCCATTGCCAACCCTTTCTGCTAGCAAGCTTCTATGTATAAGTCATGTGATAAATAGAAAACAAAATTATATTATTGGTTTAATTTGTATTTCCTTGATGACTAATGAGGTTGCATATCTTTTTTTGTTAATTGACCTCTCCAATGAATTTTCTGTTTATATCGAGTCTTCTAATTAGTTTTTGTTTTTTTAAAAAAATACTTTTAGTTATTAATTCTTTAAATATTATAAATATTTTTATCAAATTTTTAAGTAGAGTTTATACATTTCAAAATTTTATATAGTTATAAATTTATCAATGATATAGTTCATGTTTTAGTGTTTATTTAATAAATCCCTTTCTACTATAAAGATCATGAATTCTATAAAGATCATGTTTAATATTAATTTTAACAATTTATATTCTTTTTAATTTTTAAATTTGCTCTATATTTACATTTATGAGAAGTGTTAGGTGCGAATCTAACTTAATTTTTGCACGTGTATTTAGTCATTTGTCCCGATACTTTTGAAATGTTTGCCTTTTCCCTGTCGATTGAAAATGTTACGCTTATCAAATGCTAAATTCCCATATATTCTCAGATCTGATTCTGGATCTGTTCTTCTGTACCACTGATCTGTATGACTACTTCTGAATTCGTATTATTACTGTTGAAATTACTATGCCTCATAAAAATATATCAAACCTGGGGTAAGGAAGAAGTTACTCCTCTTTGTTCTTCCATTACAAAATTGTTCTGGCTATTTTTGCACACTTGTTCTTCAATATGAAATTTATAACTAGCTTGTCAAATTCTGTAAGAAATTCTGCTGGAAATGTAATGGAGATTGCAATTAATTTACCGATTAATTTGGTAGAAAAGATGTTTTTATAATAGTACATTTTCTCATATACAAACATAAACTTGTCTATTTAGGCACATCTCCTTGTGTGCCCCTAAATAGTGTTTTATAGGTGGAGTGCCATGGCTCACACCTGTAATCCCAGCACTTTGGGAGGCTGAGGTGGGGGCATTACTTCAGGCCAAGAGTTTGAGTTGAGACTGGGCAACACAGTGAGACCCTCTCTCTACAAAAAGTTAAACAATTAGCCAGGTATGGTACCACATGTCTGTAGTCCCAGCTACTCAGGAGGCTGTGGTGAGAGGATTATTTAAGCTCAGAAAATCGAGGCTGCAGTGAGATGTGATCGCACCACTGCATTCCAGCCTGAACAACAGAGTGAGACCCTGTCTCCAACAATAATAATAATAATGATAATAATAATAACAATGACGGTGGAGTTTTATAGTTTTTCCATAAATTTCTTGTCCATTTTGTTATGTTTCTTCCTAGATATTTTACTGTTTTAAAATGTCTTGATGTTTTTGCAAATATAATACTTATTATTATATTATTACCTTTTAAACATTTAATTATTGCTGCTATCTAGAAAAACTATTTTATATATTGATATTGTATACAGCCACCTTGCTTACTGGCAATGCTCTCCACAATTGCCCCTTTCATTTGCAGTTTCCTAATTCTTTAAATATCTTCCTGGGATGTTTCATAGATATCTCTAACCTTTTCTGTTTTCACATATGGTTATGTATTTATTTATTTGTTTATTTTCTGTAATTATATAATTACTGTGTGAGAGCAAAAGTGAGGTTTAAGTTGTCAAGAGAAGTCCAAATACTTTCTTTATGCCTCTCTCAAAACACTGATTTATCTGTTATAGCAGTCTCTAAGACCTTGTATTGCAGTATTATTGTGTTGCATTATCTGCATTATCTAGCACAGTACCTTGCAAAAATCATCTTTAAACAAATATGTCAACGAGTTTCTTAATCAGTTCAGGGTACGTTGAGGCAATTCACCTGAATACATGTCCAGGGAAGTAGTTTTATTCAAGAATGGAAGCATAAATAAAATTCATTAGGCAGTGTAGGGCTAGATTATCGGGTCCCCTTCATAATGAAAAAAACACAGAATTGATTTTTAAGAGAAATTCATTGTGAACAATTTAAAAATGTTACTGTGTTTAATTTAGCTTATGATTTCTAAAAGTCAGTGATTTAACAATAGTGCAATAAAGTTATATGTGTTTAGAACATCAAGCTACTGGGCTGTGGAACTCGGCTAGTCTACTGTATGCAGATTTTATTACTTTATACTCCATTATTTTATTCAGAATCAATGCATTTTTTTTGTTTTCTATTCTTCAATCTAAGTAGGTAAGTTATTTTAACTATTTTTCATAATGAAATGGTTTCACAACCTCTTATGGTCCTCCAAAATATGTTGAATAAGGTCAGTATTCTCAACAATTAGAAGGCACCATGCCTAAAGGGATAGCATTACTATTTGGAGAAAGTATAGTAAATTGGACTGCTTATCATAAAATCAATAAGAGAGATAGAATGCTTATCATCCCCATGAACTTTTAGCCCATAAGGAAAATAAAATTTTTGATGTTCTGAAACCCCAGAGCAAACTAGTTTGGATCCAGATAAATCAAATAGAGAAAAATTTTCTAGAATATAAACTTATAAATCTGTCTCTTCAAGAAAAAAACCAGCTTTTTGTTCAAAATAATGTGGCTTTAGAAAGTAAGATACACCTTGAAAAATTAGTTAAATAAGAAGACATTATTTGCATTTGTCAAATGGATTTGATTTTCCACTCAGGATGGAATATGTGTGTGTGTGTGTAAAATATATATAAACATACATAATTATGTATATTTACGCTCACATATACACTTTTGTTTGTATATGTGCATGTATATAAGTTGAAGATTAAGTCTAAAACTCAGCAATCTCTTAAGGGACGTACTTATTGTATATAAATGTGTGTATTTGTGTGTTAATATGAAATATGTCTGCTAGGAGTTTAAAATTTCTCTGGCTTTGATAGCATAATCTGTGCTTTCAAGAGATGTAAAGCGTAATGAAAAGCAAAAAGAACTACCATTAAGTAACTTTTATAAAATACATTTTATGTTCCAGGGCAGGAGAATATGTCACTTCTTTTTGGGGACATCAAGGAAGTCATCCATAAGAATGTGTTATTTAGTCTATGCTTTCAAGTAGAATGACTGAAAAGATAAGATAAAGAAGAGAACATGGCCAGGCATGGCGGCTCACGCTTGTAATCCCAGCACTTTGGGAGGCTGAGGTGGGCGGATCACGAGGTCAGGAGATCGAGACCATCCTGGCCAACATGGTGAAACCCCGTCTCTACTAAAAATACAAAAATTAGCTGAGCGTGGTGACGCACGACTGTAGTCCCAGCTACTCGGGAGGGTGAGGCAAGAGAATTGCTTTAACCCGGGAGGCAGAGGTTGCAGTGAGCCGAGACGGCACCACTGCACTCCGGTTTGGGCAATAGAGCAAGACGCCCTCTAGGGGTGGGAATCTTTCTCCCATTCCGCAGGTTGTACATTCATTCTGTTGACTATTTCTTTGGCTCTGCAGAAACTTCTTTGTTAAAATCTCATTTGCCTATTTTTGTTTTTGTTCCTTGTGCTTTTGAGCTCTTACTCACCACTTCATTGCCTAGGCCAATGTCCAGAAGAGTTTTCCCAAGGTTTTCTTCTAGTGTTTTTATAGTTTCACATCTTATATTTAAGTCTTTCATTTATCTTGAGTTAATTTTTGCATATGGTGAGAGTTAGGAGGTCTAGTTTCATTCTTCTGCAAATCTCAATCCAATTTTCTCTGCACCATTTGCTGAAAAAAAGGTACATAGAAAATGCCAAGAAAACAGAGAATAAATCAATCACTTTGTCCTTTTTTTGTACTACAGTGGTACTTAGGTCTTCAATAAAGACATCACAAAGCTTACTAAAACTTTTCATAAAAATATATGAAACTCTACCAACATGCTGACCTATTTATTATGTTGGTGCAAAAGTAATTGAAGGTTTTGCCATTACTTTTAATGGCAAAGACAGCAATTACTTTTTCTCCAACTCAATATAGTCTCAGTTATGTTTTTGGCACTAGTGTCATTCTTTCAGACTGCTAGCTGATGGGGGCATCCCGCCATACCTATGGGATAAAGCACATTCAGAACTCATTCCATGGCAGGAAGCATATACCTTGCTCCTGAATCCAAGTGTAGCATCCACAATGTATACTTGGGAGTCAGCAAGATCTAAATTCAAATTCAGCCTCTATCACCTATCACTCTATCCCACTCTATCGCTGGGAAAACATCTCTCATTCTCAGATTCTTCACCTATAAAATAAGAATGAGAATATTTATTATAGAGAAATTTTTGAAAATTAAGTGTAATAAAATTATCAAGTGACTGGTATTTTGTAGGTGCTTAGTACCTTGTTAGTTCCCCTCGCTTTGCTATTGCATAAGCAAGCTATACTTTGGTTCTGATGTCATTTCAAACCCTGTTCTTGCATGCTTCTCCCTGTTGCCAACTAGTAAGCCAGGACCCTGTCTCTACAAAAAAAGAAGAAAAAAAATTAGCCCAGTGTGGTGATACTAGCCAGTAGTCCCAGGCAGTATCAGGAGGCTGAGGTGAAAGGATCACTCCAGCCCAGGAGTTCAAGGCTACAGAGCTATCATAGCACCACGGCACTCCAACCTGGGTCACAGAATGAGAGCCTCTTGTGGGTGGGTGTCCTAAAAACGTGTATTAGATCCTGTTGGTTATGATGTTATTGAGTTCCACATTCTTGCTGATTTTTGTTCCTGTTCTGTCATCTGTTAAGAGAGGGATGTTGAAGTCTCCAAGTATAATTTTGGATTTTTTAGTTCTTCTTTCAGTTCTATCAGTTTTGCTTCATACATTTGCAACTACGTTATTTGGTACATTTAAATTTAGGATTTCTATTTCTTCTAAGTGGATTGACCCATTTATCATTATATGAAATAGAAATGCTAAATTTGAATGTACCAAATAACATAGTTGCACCCACAACAGCAGAATATACATTATTTTCTGGTATCTTAAGAAAACGTACCAAGATAGAACATACCCTGGGATATAAAACAAGCTTTAATGCATTTAAAAATTTGAAATCATGCAGACCGTGTTCTCTGGTCACAATGGAATCAAACTGAAAATCAATAACAGAAAGATAGGAAGATATCAAAGCACGTGGAAACTAAACAACACACTTCTAAGTAATCCAGGGGTCAGGGAGGAAGTTTCAAAGAAGAGCAAAAATACAGAATTTGTTGGACATGGCTAAGGAGTACTGAGAGGGAAATATAGAGCAATTAATGTATATATTAGAAAAAAAGGAAGAGTCTCCAACAAATAATCTAAGCTCCTGCCTCGAGAACCTAGAAAAAGAAGAGAAAAATAAATGCAAGACAAAAAGAAGAAAGAATATATTAAAGACAAGTGAATATATTAAATAAATTGACAGAACCTAATTCATAAAATCAATACAAAAATTTGATTTTTTTAAAAAAGAAGGGCGGGCGCAGTGGCTCAAGCCTGTAATCCCAGCACTTTGGGAGGCCGAGACGGGCGGATCACGAAGTCAGGAGATCGAGACCATCCTGGCTAACACGGTGAAACCCCGTCTCTACTAAAAATATACAAAAAACTAGCCGGGCGAGGTGGCGGGCGCCTGTAGTCCCAGCTACTCGGGAGGCTGAGGCAGGAGAATGGCGGGAACCCGGGAGGCGGAGCTTGCAGTGAGCTGAGATCCGGCCACTGCACTCCAGCCTGGGCGACACAGCGAGACTCCGTCTCAAAAAAAAAAAAAAAAAAAAAAAAAAAAGAAATTAGCAAACCTCTCACAGGGAGAAAAAGACACAAATTACTAATATTACAAAATAAAATGAAATGGGATTTTCTGTATTTTTGATATAAATAATTCTTTGTTGAAATCTTTACATTTTTATATTATGTTAGGGAAGTCTAAATCTTATTTATAATTTCTGTTTTAGCTGACTCTTAGTGATACTACCCAGGAAGGGAAACTGTGAAATACCACCTTGTGACTGGCAGGTAGAGGTAGAAGTTCAGGTTCACCACTCACCATCCATTTATACGAGCTTCTCATTACCATTACCACTAGGCAGAGATGAAAGATCCAACTCTGCTTGCGATGTCTGTGGACAATGGGAATGGCATGTCGTTATTACCACCTGAAAGTGGTGAAAATCCTGCACCTCCACTAGGTCTTCTTTGACATCACCCTAGTGGAGAAGATGAGGGTATCTTGTTACTGCTAGGTAGGAGTACAGGCCCTCACACATCTTCTCCACTGATACTATGTGAGTAGGTGCAGACATGTTACCACCTCATAGTACAACTGTTTTAATCCTTTGCTTGACTTTCTCTGACACCACCTGGGTGGTGGTGCTGGGACGTCTCATTATAGTCTCACAAAGGTGGAGGTATAGGTTCCACTTGGCTTTTGCTAATATGGGTGAAAGTGGTGCCACACCTACACCAGATCATGTTGACAGAGTAGAGAAGTTCTGTCTAAAGGTTTACTATCTTGGTTACCCTTTTCCTGGCCCTTAGGCTCAAGATAGAAGAATTTTAATAGGGTGTTTCCAGGTTGCCACCTTTCTCAGCCCTAAATCTGGGATAATGTGAAGCAACATAAGCACCCACGGAACTCATCATTGTGTTGTTTCTTGGGTCCCTAGCCACGCTGCCTCTTTCTCTCCACCTTTTAGAATCTTCTTATGTTTTGTTTTACATATTAATCTAGGAGTTTGGTTGTACATAGCAGACGGAATGGAACAAAAGCATGTCTACTCCATCTTCCTAGAAGAGGAAGTTGCCAGAACCTTTAACATTATGGATACTTGATTCCATTTGGATGTTTGTCCCCTTCAAATCTCATGTTGGTTTCAGGGGCCAGGCCCAGGGAGCCACTGCCCTGGTCATCCTCAGGACACTGCTCCCCACATCCTGGTTATTCCAGCTTCAACCTCCACTCAAAAGGGCTCAGGGTGCAGCTCAGGCCAAACCTCTGGAGGGCACAAGCCATAAGCCTTGGTGACTTTCGTATGGTGTTAAGCCTGAAGATGTGAGGAATGCAAGAATGAAGGAGACTTGGAAGCTTTCACCTAGATTTCAGAGGATATATGGAAAAGCCTGGTGCCCAGGCAGAAGTCTGCTGCAGAGGCAGAGCTCCCACAGAGATACTCTACTAGGGCAATGCCGAGGTGAAATGTGGAATTTTAACCCACACAGAGTTCTCACCAGGGCAGTTCTTAGTGAAGTTATGGGAAGGGAGCCATTACCCTCCAGACCTCAGAATGGTAGAGCCACCAGCAGCTTGATTCCTGAGGCTGGAAAAGCCACAGGAACTCAACTCCAATCTGTGAGAGTCGCTACATGGGTTGCACATTGCAAAACCATAGAGGCAGAGCTGCCCAAGGCTGTAGGAGCCCACTTCTTGCTCCAGTGTGCCCAGGATATGGGCTGTGGATTCCAGGGCATTTTGGAACTTTAAGGTTTGATATGTGTCCTACTGGGTTTTGGACTTGCATGGCACCTGTAGACCCTTTCTTTTGGCTGATTTCTCCCTTTTGGAATGGGAATGTCTACCCAATGCTTGTATCATCATTCTAGCTTAGAAGTAAATAATTTATTTTTGATTTTACAGGCTAATAGATGGAAAGAATTTGACTTGAGTCTCGGAGGAGACTTTGGATTTTGTACTTGGTACTTTTGAGCTAATGCTAGAACCAGTTAAGATTTTGGAGGATTGTGCTTCGGCAATGTGAGAAGGACATGAGGTTTGGATCCCGGGGGTGGAGTAACATGGTTTGGCTGTTTGTTTCCTCCAAATCTCATGTTTAAATATAATCCCCAGTGTTGAAGATGAGGCCTAGTGGGAGGTGTTTGGGTCACTGGGGCAGGTCCCTCATGAATGGCTTAGCTATAATAATGAGTGGGTTCTTACTCTGAGTTCATGCGAGTTCTGCTTGCTTAAAAGATCATGGCACCTCCCTACCTTCTCTCTTGCTCCCATTCTTGCCGTGTGATGTGCCTGCTCCCTTTTGACCTTCTACCACTATCGTAAGCTTCCTGAAGCCCTCACCAGAAGCAGATGCTGACATCACAATTCTTGCACAGTCTGAACAATCATGAGCCAATTAGAACTCTTTACTTTATAAAGTACCCAGCCTCAGATACTTTTTTATAGTGACTCAAACAGCCTTACACACCTGGGTCTTGTCCTTAGAGATCTTGATTTAATTGCTTGGGAACTTGATGTGAGGATTCGTACTTTAAACTATCCCCAGAAGTTTCTGATGTGCATCGATGGTGGAGAAACACTCAGACCTGATGTTTTATCCTCTAAAGTGAAAACTTGCATTCAACTACTGCTAGTCGTTTCCATACAGGACCAAGTGCTCCAATCTTTCCCTTCAATCAAAATTTGATTCATTAAAATGTAAATTATCTCAACATTTATTGTTGGCAGTGATTTTTTAAAAAATCATTGCTTAAGACAGTTTGTCAGTCCATCAAAAGCAATCTGAGGATCAGATGTGGCTGGTGGTTACTAGCAACTTCAGGACTAGCTAGCTGCATGCATTCACACAAGCTAACAACCTATTCCTTCTTTTGTGTTCTCACATCCACTGCCCAACTGCAGAAATTCAGGCCTGGACAACTCCACGCCTTAGTATTGAGCAGCTACTCCCATTTTCTTTATCTTTCTATCAGTCTCATATACTGGCTCAGATAGTTATTTATAAAATATATCTTTTTATATAAAACAAACAAAAATTTAATGGCTGCCATTTTCTCATTGTATCACATTCAATGAACTAATCATTGATATTCAAAATCATCACCACTCAACACAAATCAACTCCCCCATTCTAACCCACTCTCATAAACAACAGTCTAATCCTGGTAAAATTGTCCTATCTGATATATCTTACATTTTCCACAGTATATTCTGTTTAGAACACTCTAAGGTGTTTTCTTCTTCTTCTTCTTCTTCTTCTTCTTCTTCTTCTTCTTCTTCTTCTTCTTCTTCTTCTTCTTCTTTTTTTTTTTCTGAGACTCCTGCCTCAGCCTCCAGAGTAGCTGGGATTACAAGCACCCACCACCACACCTGGCTAAGTTTTATATTTTTAATAGAGACAGGGTTTCACCATGTTGGTCAGGCTGGTCTGGAACTCCTGTCCTCAGCCCGCCTCAGCCTCCCAAAGTGCTTGGATTACACGCATGACCTACTGTGCCTGGCTGGGAGAAAGTATTTTTAAACTACCCATTCAACAAGGGACTGTTATCTAAAATCTACAAATAAACAACTCAACAAAAAGAAACAAATAATTCCATTAAAAAGTTGGTGGAGGACATGAACATACTTTTTTTTCAAAAGAAGACATACAAATGGCCAAAAAGCATACAAAAACATTCTGAACATCACTGATCATCAGATAAAGGCAAATGAAAACCACAATGAGAGATCATCTTACACAAGCCAGAATGGCTATTAGTAAAAAGTCAAAAAATAACAGATGTGGATGAGGATATGGAGAAAAGAGAACACTTATACACTGTTAGTGGGAAGGCAAATTCATACAGCCTCTATGAAAAACAGTATGGAGATTTTTCAAACAAATAAAAATAGAACTATCATTCCATCCAGCAATTCCACTATTGGATATCTACCCAAAGGAAAAGATACCTGCAATCATATGTTTCTAGCAGCTCTAGTCACAATGGCAAAGATATGGAATCAACCTAAGTGTTCATCAATGGATGTTTGGATAAAGAAAACATGGTATACAAATATCCATATATCTGTGTCTATATATCTATAGATTTTATTATTTATCTATTGCCACATTTTGTGGCTGACTAGTATTTCATTGTGTATCTATCTAGATATATATATTCTATATCTATTAATATATAGCTATGTAGATAGATATATGTATTTTATATATATATATATATATATATATATATATATATGCACAGTTGAATACTATTGGAATACTCTTCAGCCACAAAAAAGAATAAAATCATGTCTTTTGTAGAAACATGAGTGGAACTGGAGACCATTATCTTAAGTGAAACAACTTAGAAACAGAAAATCAAATACTGTGTTCTCACTTTTAAGTGGGAGATAAATAATGTGCACACATGGACACAGAGTGTGGAATAATAGACCCTGGAGACTTGAAAAAGTGAGAGAGTGGGGCGGGGAGTAACACATGAGAAATTACTTAATGGGTACAATGTACATTATTTAGGTGATGGTTACTCTATATGTACTCTTAATATAGTATTTACCTCACTGTGTAGTAATTACCTGTTTAAAGGTTTGTCTCTTTATGATCAATTATGAATTCTACTAGGACAGAAATTTTGCCTTATTCCTTTCCTATTCCTAGTATGTAATTCAATTCCTTTACACATATAAGATCAATTACTGATTGTTGAACAAGTAGACAAAACCATTATAGTATTGCCATACACATCAAATAAAGTTTATGGAAATGGCTTGTGAACCTCAGAATAGCTTTTAAACCAGGGTTCAACAAACTACAGCCCAATCAGACCCACTGTCTGATTTTGTAAATAGTTTTATTGGAACACATCTAGCTCACTCATTTGTTTACATATTGGCTATAGCTACTTTCACATTATAAGACCGAATTGACTGGCAGCAAAAGAGATTATGTGGGTCACTATTTTGAAATTATTTACTATGTGGGTCTTTACATAAAAAGTTTGACAATACTTGTGTTAGATTCTGGTTGCTTAGGGGCAATGCACTTAGTGATTTTCTTGTTGGGTATGGGCAAAGGGAAAAGCTGGGATTAAGGATCCCAGTTTCTTCAATAATTTAAGCAATAGGTAATGATAACTTACTTCTTATTTCTGATTGAAGGAGTGCATTTTTATTCATTTAACAAATATTTACTTGGAACCTATAGTGTTCTAACCACTATTTTGGCATCAATAAGTTTATTCAATAAGTGCTTAGAATGCCTATTGTGTTCAAGCACCATTCCTGCTTTCACAGAGCTTATATTTGTTTCAGTAAAAGGAAACTGACACTTAAAGGAAGAATTACCAAAATTAAGTGACAGACTGGATACAGAGGCTGAAGGACTGGAAGAGTTAAACCTTTCTTAGACATTTCCATCATATCATATAATGTATTAGTTCATTTTCACACTGCTGATAAAGACATATCCAAGACTGAATAATTTGTAAAGAAAAAGAGGTTTAATGGACTCACAGTTCTACGTGGCTAGGGAGACCTCACAATCATGGTGGAAGGTGAAAGGTGCATCTTAAATGGCAGCAGGCAAGAGAGAATGAGAGCTAAGCAAAAAGGTTTTCCCCTTACAAAAACATCAGCTCTCCTGAGACTTATTCACTATCAGGAGAACAGTAAAACTGCCCCCCATGATTCAATTATCTCCCATGGGGTCCCTCCCACAACACGTGGGAATTAAAGGAGTTACAGTTCAAGATGAGATTTGGGTGGGGACACAGCGAAACCATATCATATAACATGTTAAACTGTATTGAATTGCATTCATCTACATGTTTATCTCCCTGTATTTGATAGTCATCTCCCTGAGGACAGTTCACTTGCATATTTTTCTTTATTCCTCCAACTCTGGTACAATACCTGGCAAAATAGTTTGTTAAAATAAGATGAATGGTTGGGAAACTAGAAAGAAAATTCATCTTTGCAGGGAAGATTATGAGGTTGATTTGAGATATGTTGTTTGAGGAAGTAATGTAATACATTCAAGTCTGAATGCCCTCTGGACAAGTGCACATAGAGAAGAGAAAGTAAAGACTCTCATCAAGAAGCAGAGCTCGTGTTTGATGATTCTCAGATCCATACTCAGTCTTGACCACTTGCTTAACCCAATGAACAGCAGTCAGCACAGATGCTTACTTCTAAATGGATGGGAAGCCACGCTGAATTCTCATTAGTGTAAAAGGTATTACCATTAAAGTTGCATTATTTAGAGAACATGGGGAGTTATGAGGTATGACTACAACTTCCTGAATCCTGCTTTTCTCTTTACAGCCCAGGCCATCTGCCTTAATGGTTCTGCTAGTGTTTTCAGTGGCTTTCCATTGCCTCTGATAATGAAGGGAAACACCGCTGTCAGTGAGAGCCACTCTGGAGGAAAAATATTCTTCTAAAAAGTGTATGAACCTCAGAACTAAAATCGACATTATCACAACACACAATTTGTTAAAAATAAGGCTCTTCTTTTCAGTCCAGTCAAGTTTTGCTGAATATCAATAAGGTAATAGCTATACCAGATTTCTGCCAATTAACATACATTTCTTCTGCTGAAATTCGCACCATTTTCCTTAATTAATCCTGACCTTTCATCCTGCATTTTATAAGCTTCTTAAGAAGTTAGAAATAAATAATTCAGTCCACATATTTTCTGAAAAGAGACAAGCTGTTTTACTCTATCCTCAGAGAATAAATTAGATAGCTATTCAGATTAAGCTCATGGAAAATTGGATAAACAAATGCAAAAATCATACATCTTCTGCATGAAGCACATGGATGGAAGCTTTCCAATGCTGAAGGAGGCCAAGATGATTTCTAGAGATTTTGGAAAAAGACAGCCTAATGGGAGGTGTTTTCCTGTTTTGTATGTTGAGGAGGTCATCCAGCTTTTTGGATTTGTAAACTTTAAAGTTCACTGTCAGTGTTTGAAATTCAAATCATGTCTTTGTGTTCTTTCATATTTTGCTGATGTTGTCCTCCATAAATGGATTATAAAAGGCACATGCCAATGGATCTTTTGTATTTTTTTACTGTATTACTGAAATGCTTATCTTCTTCCTCAGTACAATGACATGGTACCTTAACAATCCCATTCAACTTTTTAGAGTCATGTTTAAAATGCAAAACTCTCTTCATATCACTCGCATGCTTTCATATATTCAGAGATTCCTATTGCCACTGAGTGATTTCATCACGTTTCACTTTTTAAATCTTATCTCATATTATATCATTCCACATACTCTATCTTTGAGTAAATATGTTAATTCTTGCTATTGATGCCAAATGTTACCTTATCTAAGGCTATTACCTCTGCCAGAGGTATCTTGTGCCTTGTAACAACCTCTCTGTATTCCGCTACCTCTGCCGATATCCCTCTGTCCAGTGAAATACTGTCTATTCTTCAAGGTCTAGGTCTTTAAGAAATCCATCTATAATCCCTTTAGTCAGAAGTGTTCTCTTCTACCTGTCTAAGTATACTTCTGATATTTAAGTTATACTCTTCTCTTTGTAAAATTTGAAGCTTGTAAAATCTATATAGCATGTCCCTTATAACTTGAAAGCTCTTTCAAGGACTTGAGTATGTTTCCCCAGTAGTGAGCAGACTACTTGTCACATTACATGAGTTTAGTAAAAGTCTACAATTATCAAAAGGAATCTCTACCTATATTCTCTATATTAGGTAAAAGGTTGCTAGGAAAGAAATAAGAATTTTATAGATTTAGAAGTTAGTTCCTTAACATTTTATGTAAATCTTACTCAAGAAAATCCTTCTAAATAATACTATTACTTTTTGATGCATTGAAGAAATAGAGTTATAGTTGGGTTCACTTATTAATTTTTAGTAAAAACGTTACATATTATTAGTAAAAATGGTTAAAAATAATTAACTCCATTTTGGTAGCTAGAATTATTAAATGACTTTCCCAAGACTGCATGTGTTTAGGAGTTGAGTAAGCATTAAAATCCTAACCTTTCAGTTTCTCATCTGATTTCTAAGAACCATTAGCCAACCATCTTGTAAAATATATTTATAATTTGTCTGCTAAATCTGAGGAATACTTGATATATATATGGAAAACTAATACGTTTGCACATGTACTAAAATTTATGCTCTGACATCAAACTCTTTATTTCCTCTGTAAATTCATAACCTGAAGATTCCAGCATCATTTTAAATGGTTACAAAATTAATCAATCAGATTCATGTCTTTCATGTTTTCTGGCTATTGTATTTGATTAGTCCAACAATTAGATTACTTTTTTTCTTCCTTGGCTATTACTATGTTTTTGTGATCTTGTTTGGTTCAACAATGTTTGTTTTTCCTAACAATATGATTTGAGAATATATCTGTGTTTTCTTAAATGGCAGTTAGTAAGAATTAAGAAGTTAGTTTTTTTCATTTTTTCATGTTTTTGTACTTATATCACTTGTGATTGAAATAATTCTATTAAGATTTCAAAACCTGAGTCCTCTGCAAATTTGTCATATTCTATTATGATGTCATATTTTAGAAAGATTGCTTAAAATCATTTGATAAAAAATGACTTAAAATAGATATTTATTTTAATTTTTACCTTAAAATATAATGCTTGAGAGACTGTGATCTGAAAATTGTTTTAAAAATCTGAGATTTATTTGATTTCTAGTCGTGTGCTCACATGAAATTGACTGTTTCATTATCACCAACTAATCTCTTTGAAAACCTTAAAATCAAAGATTCTTTTCTCCAAAATCCACCTCTACCATTAAGTTATCACAGCCTCAGCTAAAGAGTATATTTGGCAGTCTTGAGATTAAAGAAAGTGGCATATGCCAGAGCTATAAATGAAAATGCTTGAAGAGGAGAAAGACATTGACTTAATTCATCTTGACCTTTTATTATGACCAACATGTATGATTGCCACTGTCATAAAGATTGTTTTAGTTTGCTGCCTTGTCAGCCTAAGGTGATTGACAGAGCACTTTCTGGATAACAAATTATTATTTTGCCCTTTGCTTGGGGCTGGTCAGCCTTGGCTGATCTTTCTTTTTCTTTTCTTTTCATTTAATTTTTTTTTTTTTTTTTAATACACAGGTTAAGAACTGTCATTTAATCTTTTATTTATAAAACATTTGATAATTGTAACATTTGCTCTTTACATCCTGTCTCATAAATCCCATAAACTTTTAAAATTCATTTTAATTTTTTCTTCTCTGCCTGTATTTTTTAAATTATTATTTATTCTAAAAAATATGGGATGCATGCACAAAACGTGCATGTTTGTCACATTGTTATACATTTGCCATGATGGTTTGCTGCACCTGTTGACCTGTCCTCTAAGTTCCCTCCCCTCATCCCCCAGTCCACAACAAGCCATGTTTTGTATTGTTCCCTTCTCTGTGTCTATGTGTTCTCAATGTTTAACTCCCATTTATGAGTGAGAACATGCAATGTTTGGTTTTCTGTTCTTGTATTAGCTTGCTGAAAATGACGGCTTCTGGCTTCATCCATGTTCCTGCAAAGGACATGATCTCATTTCTTTTTATGGCTGCATAGTATTCCATGGTATATGTGTACCACATTTTCTTCATCCAGTCTATCATTGATGGGCATTTGGGTTGATTCCATGTCTTTGCTATTGTAAATAGTGCTGCAATAAACATACATGTGCATGTGTCTTTATAGTAGAATAATTTATATTCCTTTGGGTATATACCCAGTTATTGGGGAACCAGCCCCCAATATTTCTATGTAGATTCTTTTTATTTTCCCTAAGTGCTGGCCAGTCTGAGAAATAAAGAGAAAGAGTACAAAGAGAGAAATTTTACAGTTGGGCTTCCGGGGGTGTCATCACATATTAGCAAGACCATCATGGCGACCCCGAGCCACAAAACCAGCAAGTTTTTATTAGGAATTTTAAAGGGGGAGGGGTTGTACAAACAGGGAGTAGGTCACAAGGATCACATGCTTCAAAGGGCAATAAAGATCACAAGGCAAGGCAAAATTAGAATTACTGATGAGGGTCTATGTCCCACTGTGCATGCATTGTCTTGATAAACATCTTAACAGGAAACAGGCTTCAAGAGTAGACAACTGGTCTGACTAGAATTTACCAGGCTGGAAATTCCCAATCCTAATAAGCCTGAGGGTACTGCAGGAGACCAGGGTGTATTTCATTCCTTGTCTCAACCTCATAAGACAGACACTCCCAGAGGGGCCATCTACAGATCTACCCTCAGGAATGCATTCCTTCCCCAGGGTTACTCCTTGCTGGGAAAAGAATTCAGCGATACTTCTCCTACTCATACATCTGTCTGTAGGCTCTCTGCAAAAAGGAAAATATGGCTCTATTCTGCCTGACCCCGCAGGCAGTCAGACCTTATGGTTATCTTCCCTTTTGCCCTGAAGATCGATGTTATTCTATTTTTTTTTCAGGATGCACTGATTTCATATTGTTCAAACACACGTATTTTACAATCCATTTGCACAATAGTGGTCCTGAGATGATGTACATTCTCAGTTTATGAAGATAATAGGATTAAGAGATTAAAGTAAAGACAGGCATAAGAAATTATAAGAGTATTGATTGGGGAAATGATAATTGTCCATGAAATCTTCACAATTTATGTTCCGAGATTGCAGTAAAGACAGTCGTAAGAAATTATAAAAGTATTAATTTGGGGAACTGATAAATGTCCATGAAATCTTCACAGTTTATGTTCTTCCACCTTGGCTCCAGCTGATCTGTCTGGGGTCCCTGACTTCCCACAACACCCAGTAATGGGATTGCTGGGTCAAATGGTATTTCTGGCTCTGTGAGGAATCACCATATTGTCTTTGACAATGGTTGAACTAATTTACATTCCCACCAACAGTGTAAAAGATTTCCTATTTCTCCACAGCCTTGCCAACATCTAGTGTTTCCTGACTTTTTAATAATCACCATTCTGACTGGCATGAGATGATCAATGTTGAGCGTTTTTTCTATGTTTGTTGACTCTGTAAATGTCTTCTTTTGAGAAGTGTCTGTTCATATCCTTTGCCCACTTTTTAATGGGGTTGTTTGCTTGTTTCTTGTAAATATGTTTAAGTTCCTTGTAAATTCTGGATGTTAGACCTTTGTCAGATGGGTAGATTGCAAACATTTTCTCCCATTCTCTAAGTTTCCTGTTTACTCTGGCAGTTTCTTTTGCTGTACAGAAGCTCTTTAGTTTGATTAGATCCCATTTGCCAATTTTGGCTTTTGTTGCAATTGCTTTTGACATTTTTTTTTTCATGAAGTCTTTGCCTATGCCTATGTCCTGAATAGCATAGCCTAGGTTTCCTTCTAGGATTTTTTATGGTTTTGGGATTTACCTTTAAGTCTTTAATCCATCTTGAGTGAATTTTTGTATAAGGTGTAAGGAAGCTGTCCAGTTTCAATTTTCTCCATATGGCTAGCCAATTTTCCCAGCACTATTTACTGAATAGGAGATCCTTTCCCCATTGCTTGTTTTTGTCAGCCTTGTTGAAGATCTGATGGCTGTAGATGTGTGATGTTATTTCTGAGGTCTCTCTTCTGCTCCATTGGTCTATATGTCTTTTTTGTACCAGTACCATGTTATTTTGGTTACTGTAGTCTTGTAGTATAGTTTGAAGTCAGGCAGCATGATGCCTCCAGCTTTGTTCTTTTTGCTTAAGATTTTCTTTGCTATACGGGGTCTTTGATTCCACAAAAAATTTAAAATAGTTTTTTCTAATTCTGTGAAGAATGTCAATGGTAGTTTGATGGGAATAGCATTGAGTCTATCAATTACTTTGGGTAGTTTGGCCATTTTCACAATGTTGATTCTTCCTAGCTATAAGGATGGAATGTTTTTCCCATTTGTTTGTGTCCTCTCTTATTTCCTTGAGCAGTGATTTGTAGTTCTTTTTGAAGAGGTTCCTCACATCCTTTGTTAGCTGTATTCCTAGGCATTATATTATCTTTGTAGCAATTGTGAACAGGAATTCATTCATGATTTGACTCTCTCCTTACCTGTTGTTGGTGTAAAGGAATACCTGTAATTTTTGCACATTGATTTTGTATCCTGAGACTTTGCTGATGTTGCTTATCAGTTAAAGAAGTTTTTGGGCTGAGATGATGGGGTTTTCTAAATATAAAGTCATGTTGTCTGCAAACAGAGACAATTTCACTTCCTCTCTTCCTATTTGAATACCCTTTATTTGTTTGTCTTGCCTGATTGCCCTGGCCAGAACATCCAATACTATGTTGAATAGGAGTGGTGAGAGAGGGCATCCTTGTCTTGTAATGGTTTTCAAAGAGAAGACTTCCAACTTTTGCCCATTGAATATGTTATTGGCTGTGGGTTTGTCATAAACAGCTCTTATTATTTTGAGATATGTTCCATCAATACCTAGTTTATTGAGAGTTTTTAAATGAAGGGATGTTGAATTTTATCAAAGGCATTTTCTGCCTCTATTGAGATAGTGACGTGGTTTTTGTCTTTGGATCTGTTTATGTGATGGATTACATTTATTGATTTGCATATGTTGCACATGCCCTTGCATCCCAGGGATGAAGCTGACTTGATTGTGGTGGATACGCTTTTTGATGTGCTGTTGGATCCGGTTTACCAGTATTTTATTGAGGATTTGTTCATTGATGTTCATCAGTGATATTCGTCTGACGTTTTCTGTTTGTTTTCATTTTGTCTCTTCCCAGTTTTGGTATGAGGATAATGCTGGCCTCATAAAATAAGTTAGAGAGGAGTCCCTCCTTTTCATTTGTTTGGAATAGTAAAATGGTACCAGCTCCTCTTTGTACTTCTGGTAGAATTCAGCTGTGAATCCGTCTGGTTCGGGCAGTTTTTGGTTAGTAGGCTACTAATTACTGCCTCAATTTCAGAACTTGTTATCAGTCTATTCAGGGATTCGACTTCTTCCTGATTTAGTTTTGGTAGGGTGTATGTGTCCAGGAATGTATCCATTTCTTCTAGATTTTCTAATTTATTTGCATAGAGGCATTTATAATATTCTCTGATGGTTTTTTGTATTTCTGTGGGTCAGTGGTGATATCCACTGTATCATTTTTTATTGTGTCTATTTGATTCTTCTCTATCTTTTTCTTTATTAGTCTACCTAGTGGTCTACCAATTTTATTTTTTTTTTCCAAAAAACAGCTCCTGGATTCATTGATGTTTTTGGCAGGGAGGGTTTTTCATGTCTCTATCTCATTTAATTCTTCTCTGATCTTTGTTATTTCTTGTCTTCTACTAGCTGTTGGATTAGTTTGCTCTTGCCTCTCTAGCTCATTGAATTGTGATATTAAGGTATTGATTTGAGATCTTTCTAGCTTTCTGATGTGGCCATTTATTACTGTAAATTTCTCTCTTAATATTGCTTTAGCTCTGTCCCAGACATTCTGGTACATTGTCACTTTGTTCTCATTGGTTTCAAAGAACTTCTTGATTTCTGCCTTAGTTTCTTTATTTGCCCAGGAGTCATTTGGGAGCAGGTTGTTTGATTTCCATGAAATCATATGGTTTTAAGTGAATTTCTTAATCCTGAGTTCTAATTTGATTACACTGTTGTCTGAGAGACTGTTATGATTTCAGTCTTTTTTTTTTTTTCCTTTTTTTGCATTTGCTGAGAAGTGTTGTACTTACTATTATGTGGTTGATTTTGGAATAAGTGCCATGTGGCACTGAGAAGAGTGTATATTATGTTGATTTGGGGTAGAGAGTTCTGTAGACATCTACTAGGTTCACTTAATCCAGGGCTGAGTTCAAGTCCTGAATATCCTTACTAATTTTTTGTCTTGTTGATATGTCTAATACTGACAGTGGGGTGTTCAAGTCTCCCAATACTATTGTGTGGTAGTCTAAGTCTCTGTGTAGGTCTCTAAGAACTTGTTTTATGAGTCTGGGTGCTCCTGTGTTGGGAACAAGCCCCCCAAAATCTGGCCATAAACTGGCCCCAAAGTTGGCCATAAATGAAATCTCTGCAGCACTGTGATATGTTCATGATGGCCATAACGTCCATGCTGGAAGGTTGCGGGTTTACTGGAATTAGGGCAAGGAAAACCTGGCCTGCCCAGGGCAGAAAACCGCTTTAAGGCATTCTTAAGCCACAAACAATAGCATGAGCGATCTGTGCCTTAAGGACATGCTCCTGCTGCAGTTAACTAGCCCGACCTATTCCTTTCATGTGGCTCATCCCTTCGTTTCCCATAAGGGATACTTTTAGTTAATTTAATATCTATAGAAACAACGCTAATGACTGGCTTGCTGTTAATAAATATGTGGGTAAATCTCTGTTTGAGGCTCTCAGTTCTGAAGGCTGTGAGACCCCTGACTTCCCACTTCACACCTCTGTATTTCTGTGTGTGTGTCTTTAATTCCTCTAGTGCCACTGGGTTAGGGTCTTCCTGACCGAGCTCGTCTCAGCACTCCTGTATTGGGTGTATATATATTCAGAACAGTTAGTTCTTCTTGTGAATTGTTCCCTTTACCATTATGTAATGCCTTTACCTTTTTTAACCTTTGTGGTTTAAAGCCTCTTTTATCAGAGACTAAGATTACAATCCCTGTTATTTTGTTTTGTTTTTTGTTTTTTGTTTTTTTGTTTGGTTTTTTTTTTTTTTTCGCTTTCCATTTGGTTGATAAATTTTCCTCCATCCCTTTATTTTGAGCCTGTGTGTGTCGGCACATAAAATGGGTCTCCTGAATACAGAAAACTGATGGGTCTTGATTGTCCAATTTGCCAGTCTCTGTCTCTTAATTGGGGCATTTGGCCCATTTACATTAAAGGTTAGTATTGTTATGTGTGAATTTGATCCTACCATCATGATGCTATTTGGTTATTTTGCACACTAGTTGATGCAGTTTCTTTATAGTGTCATTGGTATATATATTTTGGTGTGTTTTTGCAGTGGATGGTACTGGTTTTTCCTTTCCATATTTAGTGTTTCTTTCAGGAGCTCTTGCAGGGCAGGCCTGGTGATATGAAAGTCCTTCAGCATTTGCTTGTTTGTAAAGGATTTTATTTCTCCTTTGCTTATGAAGCTTAGTTTGACTGGATATGAAATTCTGGGTTGAAAATTCTTTTCTTCAGGAATGTTGAGTATTGGCTCCCAATCTCTTCTGGCTTGTAGAGTTTCTGCTGAGAGGTCTGTTGTTAGTCTGATGGGCTTCCCTTTTTAAGTAACCTGGTCTTTCTCTCCAGCTGCCTTTAACAGTTTTTCCTTCATTTCGACTTTGGGGAATCTGATGATCATGTCTTGGGGTTGATCTTCTCATGGAATATCTTAATGATGTTCTCTGTATTTCCTGAATGTGTATATTTGCCTGTCTTCTAGGTTGGGGAAGTTCTCCTGGATAATATCCTGAAGTGTGTTTTCCAGCTTGTTTCTATTCTCCCCTTCTCCTTCTGTTACTCCAATTGACCATAGTTTTGTTCTTTTTATGAAGTACCATATTTCTTGGAGGCTTTGTTCATTCCTTTTCCTTCCTTTTTCTCTATTCTTGTCTGCATGTCTTATTTCAGTAAGGTGGTCTTCAAGCTCTGATATTCTTTCTTCTGCTTGGTCAGTTTGGCTGCTGATACTTGTGTATGCTTCATGAAGTTCTCATGCTGTGTTTTTCAGCTCCAACAGGTCATTTATGTTCCTTTCTAAATTGGTTATTCTAGTTAGCAATTCCTCTAACCTTTTATCAAAGTCCTTAGCTTCCTTGCATTAGGTTAGAACATGTTCCTTTAGCTTATTGTAGATTTTTATTACCCATCTTCTGAAGCCTACTTCTGTCAATTTGTCCATCTGATCCTTTGTCCAGTTTTGTGCCCTTGATGGAGAGATGTTGCAATCATTTGGAGGAGAAGAGGCACTCTGGCCTTTTGGGTTTTCAGCATTTTTTTGTTGCTGTTAATTCTTTCTCATCTTTGTGAGTTTGTCAGTTTTGGTCTTTGAGGCTGCTGACCCTTGGATGGGCTTTTTGTATGGGAATTTTTGTTGTTGTTGATGATGATGATGATGATGATGATGATGATGATGCTGCTGCTGATGCTGTTCTTGTCACTTTCTGCTTGTTTTTCTTTCAATAATCAGGTCCCGCTTCTGTAGGGCTGCTGCAGTTTGCTGAGGGTTCACATTACAGGCCCTATTCATCTGCTTCGCTCCCATGCCTCGAGATGTCACTCAAGGAGGCTGGAGACAGCCCAAACGGGTGCCTCCTCCTTTTACTGGAACCTCCAACCTTGAGGGGCACTAACCTAATGCCAGTAAGATCGCTCCTGTATAGGGTGTCTGACAACCCCTGTTGGAGGATCTCACCCAGTTGGGTGGCACAGCGAACAGGGCCTGTTTAATGAGACACTTTGTCTCTTGGTGGAGAGGGTATGGTTTGCTGGGGGGAAACCCACTTGTTTGGGCTGCCCAGTTCCTCAGAACTACCATAAGGAGACATTAAGTCTGCTAGTCCGCAGAGACTGAGGCCACCCCACCTGCTAGGGGCTCAGCCTAGGGAGAGCCAACTTCTGTCCCAGACCCTCTGGCTGGAGTTACTGGAGTTGCTGCAGGGAAGTCCCACCCACTGAGGAAAGATAGGCTAGGGTTAGACCTGAAGAGGGACTCTGGCCACAGACTACCACAGGTGGTGTGTTGGGCTGTGGGGACAAGTCTTGGGACCAAGCTGTCTGGCCTCCTTGGCTCCAGCAGGAGAAAAGCCAGTGCCAGCTGATCTTGATTTCCAAACCGTACTTTCTCCCAGGTACCATGTTAGTTGTCATTTGAAAGATTTGAAATCTATTTTCTTCAACTGTGTTATTTTACTTGTTTGGCTTCTGTCTTCCAGATGACATTAGAACACTGCTTCTCAATAGGAAAGTACTGCCCCTTAGTGAAACTCTCTGAGTTATCACAATAATTGGGATGCTCCAGTATTTAATAGGTAGGTAGGGATGAGGGATGCTAGAACCCCTTCAAAGCAAGAGACAGCATGGTAAATAATTTTTCTCAGGCTCTACACCAGAGCTCCACCTCCTGTCAAATGAGAGGCAGCATCAGATTCTCATAGGAGTGTGAATCCTATTGTGAATTGTACATGAGAGGGATTTAGGTTGTATGCTTCTTATGATTAATTTGATGATATATGTAATGCACTTAAACAATCTTCCCCCTCCCCGCCCCTGTCATGGCAAAATTGTCTTCCACAAAACCTGTCCCTGGTGCCAAAAAAGGTTGGAGACCGCTGCTCGACATGACTTCCAAATTTCCCAGTGGTCCTTCATGTAGATTAAAAGCTTTCAATAAGTATTTGAGCCCAGAACCTAACTCATTTTACACACAAACCCAGAAATTTGTGTCCATTTATTATGTATGTTGCATTTCCTGGACACCTGACATTTGTGTAAATGAAAGGAATAGTGTGCTTTATTTTATTTTTTGAAGTTTACATCAAAAATTACTTTTCAATTTGGAAAATATTTTACTGAGAACAATATATTTTTAAATTTAGATCACCCATGCCAAAATCCAGACTGTTCTTCATTTGTAGCTGACGTATACAGGTAGTCATTTTATAGGGGCAAGAATATGACTGCTTAAATATTCTAGTATAGTCATATCCAAGCCTTTAGACAGAGATATGCACGTTATTCAGTTATAAATTAGTTTTCTGTTCTTTCTTCTTAATGTTATGGTTTGGGCTTCATATTGATTTTCTTAGAAGTAGTGTGTGTCGATATGCAATAGTATTTTACAAATTTCATTCTGTAATTACAATGGTGGTGCTATGTAAAATTTTACTAAAGAGGACATTGGGTATCATGAGATTCTAATTCACTGCTATAGACACAGAAGATTCACTTTGACAGAATTTACAGCAATGTTAAAGAATTTTGAATTCTCCCTTTGCTTTCATTTGTAGTTCAGTCTAAGAGTCAAAACCACACACACACACACACACACAAAATGCCTCATTTGCTTTGAAAATAAACTATCAATTTTGATTGAATTGAATAAAATCTATAGTGCAGGGAAGCATTAACTTAGTTCAGGAGCCACAAGATAAACCCTGTTCACTACATGTTTTTTGACCAACATCATGGTTTTAAAATTGTTTTAATTTAAATAATGTCAGAGGAGGCACATCTAAAGTTCAACTGCACCAACTACGCTAGTGTATACCTGAAGAACAAAATAGTAGCTCACCCACAATAGAAATGTTTCCTGAGAAACAGAGAGAGAGAAAGAAAGACAGAGAGGGAAAACATGTGCGTGTGTGACTTGTACAAAATTGACTTCCAGTTAAAACAATGGGTCAGTTGCCAGTGTTTAAAGATAAGGGGGCTATATATGAAACATTCTGATTTTTTGCTGATCTTGGGAAAATCAGAAAACAGATGGTCTGACCACACCAGATCTTCATTGTCTTGCTGCAACAATAATGTGGGACTGAGAGATGGCTGCCTCCTTTAGACAGGCAGCAGCTCTCCAGGGGGTTCACCTTTCTTTATTTTCTCTCGCAGTTGGCCTGATTAATTGGTTTACATTATCTGCCAGAGCCCTATATTTGAAACCTCTGGCTTAATTGGTTATAAAACTACCTACACAAAGAGAAACAAAATATTCAAAGTAATCAAAAATGTGTAGAGTGCTACAAAATATCAGGTCATATTTTATTCTAAGGTTATATGGTAATTATGAAAATAAATAACATTATTGCACAGTATGATGTAATGCAGAAACAACAGCAAGAACAACACAGGATCTGTAACTAAGGTCATTTGTAATGTCAATTTTGTACCTTTACCTGTATGTGACTGTATATAAATCACATTTCCTTGCTTAACTTCAGTTTTCTTGTCTTTGAAAATGAGATAGTAAAACCTGACTGTTGTGTACAATGTGAGTGTGTTCTGCTCATGTGCCTTTGGGTCACTTTTTTTTCCTGCTGTTTTCATGAATGCCTTCCAAACTTTCCCAGTTTCTATGTACTTTGCCTTCCAACAGCTAGTAAAGGACTGTCCTTGGGCTATGAAACCTATTTTGCCTGCAAATGGGAAGAGACAGAGTTCCCTGAAATATTACATTCCTCTTGGAGCCCTTAGCCAATGTCTGAAGGCAGCAAAAATTTGAAATCTCCGACCCTTTATCTCAGGTCAGCAGAATTCTGAAACATAACTTATGCTCTAAAATTTCCTTGCAGATGAGATTAAAGTTACCCTCTATCTTTTTTTTTCTTTTTCTGATATTGTACTGTTGCTTGGCTTTTTTTTTTTTTTTTTTTTTTCCTGATGTGCACCCCAGGTTCTCTTCTCAGGATCTAACTCTGGAGAACCCTAACTAAACCACTGACTGACCAACCCTCATTACTGTTAGATGAACTGTAATGTATGAAAATGAAATTATAAGACATTATTATAAAATGCTTTCTTTAAAAATCTTGTAAAATTTTCAAGGCAGTATCACAATCTTTTCCCATGCCAAAAAGCTAGTGAAAGAATTAATTTCATAGAAAATATCACGATAACAATCTCTCTGTATCTTTTACATAATGAGAAAGTCAAGAACTCATTAGAAGTCAGGAAGCTGTGTTTTGATTACAGCAACATCCCTCTGTAACCAGTTCTCTATGGAACTCTACGTTGACTCTACAACAAGGATGAGAAATGACATTGCATTATGGTTTTCTGTTTACTATGGTTCTCTTCAACTTAACACTTAGATTTTCTTTGAGTAAAACAGGCTCTCCACTTGTTTACAAGATTATTTCTAAGTTGCAAAAATCTTGTCTCCGTATTTCCCTACATTACCATGTTTTTCTCCTATATTTTTTCATTCAATGTTGGCTGCCGTAATCATATACACAAAAGTATAACAAAAGTGCATCTGAAGTGGAGGTTTTAGCAGCTAACAGTAAGTGCACCAGGTCTGCCAAAAGAATGCATTCCCTAATTTTGGTCATGTATTCTACATACGTAGTTTTGTCTTCTTATGGTAACCTTGCTATTTCCCCATGGCAATCACTGAGTTTCATTACAATAGTTAACCATCCTTAATGTTAGAATCTACTTTCATTGGCAAAATCTGAGAACCAAACTTTCAGTTCAATAGGTGTGGTGAATTTAAATAGGCTAAAAAGAGACACATTAAGCCTGAAACTAACATTGGCAGCTGTTTTGTTAATTTGATTGTTATTATGGTCAATCAGCATGTGCTTAATGACTCAAAAAGAAACAAAATATAACGCAGTCAGTTGAAAAACCAATTGTTTTGGCACAAAATTATTTTTTAAAATCCCTTAAAGTAGTTACTTGTTTTAGAAACATAATTTCAGCATAAAACACATTGGTTCTATCAGCTTCCCTTCTCTTACATACCACATAGAACAGAATTTAAAAAGGGTGGTTAAGCTTAACATCTTTTTGATTTACCTCCGTAAAGTGATTGAATTAGACCAAAATTCCTATTTTTAATGATTTTAGTTCCAGATTTTAGTTCCAAGTTTTTGTGTGCATACACATAAACACTACTTCTAATTATTCATTTTTTTGGAGGAAACAATAATATTTTCACAATTATTTATGGGAAGTATAATGTATGAAACGATTTTGGAGTCATTATTTGACTTCATGGACAACCCAGATATCAAAAGATGAAAATTTATGGCAGAAACTAGATTTAGACTTTTAATCTAAAATTTTCATAAATTATAATAAACTATACTAAAAATTAATAACTTCTGTTTTTTCATATTATTTGTCTTAGCTATGGAAATTTATAAATTATATTAGTATTTTACTAGCTTTAAAGTGGAGATTACATGTAGAAATTATTCTAAGATGCATATGTAAGTAATTATGGTCTCAGAAAAAGGTAAAGATGTAATTTTAAAAATTTAAATATTTAAGAACATGACTCCTGTCCTCTAAAGTAGGGTCTAATTGTGGGGTGAGATACAACCTATAAACAGATGAGGAAATTTTAGGGTAATAAATGTTTTCATATACATGATGCTGTGAGGATATATATGAGAGTAACTAATTCAGACTTGGAAATTCAGGTAAGGCTTTTCAGAGGATATGCAAAACTCATCCAAATGAATTTTTTTTTTTTTTTTTTTTTGAGACAGAGTTTTGCTCTTGTCTTCCTGGTTGGAGTGAGGTTCAAGCGGTTCTCCTGCCTCAGCCTCCCGAATAGCTGGGATTACAGGTCCCTGCCACCATGCTGACTAATTTTTGTATTTTTAGTAGAGCCAGGGTTTCACCATGTTGGCCAGGCTGGTCTTGAACTCCTGACCTCAGGTGATCTGCCCACCTCAGCCTCCCAAAGTGTTGGGATTAAGTTGAGTAGGCATGAGCCACTGTATCTGGCCCAAATGAACAATTTAGATGAGAATTTTCCAGAGGGACAGATTATGAAAAAGACCAGATAAGAGGGGTTCCTGTGTGTGTGTGTGTGTGTGTGTGTGTGTGTGTGTGTGTGTGTGTTTTAGGAATGGAAAGAAACTAAATAGAAGATAAAATTGTGTGAAGGAGGAAAGCAGGTATGGGATGGTTATGGGAGATACATTGATGCAGAAAGCAGAAGCCAACTAGGCAGTTCTTGTAAAATAAGTTTGTTCTTGTCTGAAGAGCAATGGGGGAAATGGAGAGGATTTCAAAGCCTTTAAGTCAGAGAGCTTCAGGTTAATATGTACATTTTAAAGTGCTCACTCTATAATAATGGAGAATGGATAGTAGGGGTGAGGTGAGCAAGACAGGAGGCAGAGAACCAGTTAGAAGTTAGAAGGCTTTTAAAGTCAACCACCAAATGATCTCCTGTACACTAGAGGAGTGGCAATGCTAATAGATGAGATTAAGAAATAGATAAAAGGAAGGGAAAGAAGAACATGATGATGTTTTGACTTTAAATTGTAGTGAGGGAAAAGGGGAGGGGGCATCGAAAGGACAACGAGATTCCTGATTGTCCAATACCATGCCGTGGTGCCTTTTACTGAGAAGAGGTTTCTAGAAGCAGTTACGAATATGCCAGGTTTATCTTAATAGTCAGACTTTTAAGTAAAGTATTTGATCTAAAAATTATTGTTTTAAAATTTTACATGTTCGTAATATGGCTCCCTCTAAATCATGCTTCTTCATTTTAAATTGGCCTCGGTAGTAGAATATAGGTTGTGTTTAAATTTTGAGAGAGACACATAAAAATTATGTGACTTACGGTAAATTACTAGACTTCTCTGCAAACGTGTTTCTTTATCTGCTGACTTTGGATAATTTCATCTAACTTGCTGGGTTGTTTTGAAAATTCAAAAAGATTATGTATAGAAAGGGCCAGTCAAGGAAGGGTTATCACTGAGTCCTTGTCCTCATTCTGTGTTGATGTCCTTACCATTTCAAATCATCATATATATACGCGCACACACACATATATAAATGTATATATTCATATTATATACACACATATATGAGTACATACAAATAAGTGTATATAATATTAGTGCATATAAATTCATGATAGAGATATATGCAAATATACATATATAATTATTCTGATATGTATGTATATTAGAATAGTGACTTCCAAAGATGTCTACAAGCTGATCCTTCAAACTTTGTGGATATGCTACTTCACATGGTAAAAGGGACTTTGCAGCTGTAATTAAGGTTAAGGACGCTGGGATGGAAAGTTTATTTTGGGATTTTCTGGGTGAGTCTAAGGTCATCCCAGAAATCCTTCAAAGCAGATAACATTTCCCTGTTGTAGTCAACGAACAAGAGATAGATGATAGAGCAAAGGTCAGAGAAATGCAAACTTGCTGGCTTTGAAGAAAGAGGAAGGCAGCCATGAGCCAAGGAATGCAGATGACCCCCAGAAGCTGAAAAAGACAGTGGGATGAATTCTCCATTAGAGGTTTCGCAAAGAAACACAGCCCTGCCTGCCATCACTTTGATTTTATCCCAGCAAGAGTGGACTTCTGACCTACAGAACTGCTGAACAATAAAATTGGTTTTTTTTTTTTTAAAGCCACTAATATTGTTGCAATTAGTTGCATCAGCAATAGAATGATTATATATTACATATTTGTATTAATATAATTAAACTTTATATAAGCAAAAGTGAATGGCAAATTTTGAAAATAGGACACAAGATGATATTTGGAGACAGCTGAATAAGAGGCCAGAAACTATATATACTCTGTACTCCTCATAAACTTGTGCTCCATAACTTCTGACCTCGAGTGAACATATCCATGGGGACTTGACCTTTGAGTTTCTCTCTCTTCTGTTTCACAGGTGTTTTTATAACTTTCTACCTCAGCAGACATGTTACGAGATTTTTAGATGTTTCTTTCATATTATCCCACACCAGGAAATTGTAGCCTTGGCGTGTGCATTCCTATAAGCATTTGAGTAGAAAGCAAGCCTTGGCCTTTCTACTTGAGTAAAGGGTGGGTGAGAGGAAAGTGGTATTGAAGAGCCATATAATGAGAAGGAAAGTTAGACTAGGAGTAAACTCTGGGGCTGTGTCTTTGCCTCTTGCCCATCCCATTGGAATGTATCCTAGGTTCCATGTCTTCCCTTGACATCTCCCACTCTCCCCACATAAATAAACTTCAAAGACATCTATGATACGTTATGAAGGCTATGAAGAGCCAATGAATACTCCGCTGAGTGATGTCATACAATAGAAGTTCAAATATATTTGTTAGTCAAATGAATGCATGGGTTGCATATATTTTAATTTAAACTAGAGAGCTTTAAGGAGCCATGAAGCTAAACAAAAACTTATTTTATTGTTATTGTCCAAAATTACATTTTTTAAGCATTACATTTTTAAGGGCTGATTCCCCCCTCCCCCAAATACTACCAGTTTGATAATTTTTGTAATTTTAGAAACATTTTTAAAAGTATAACAATTTATAGTAGAGGGAAATACTGCTTTCAGGGCCCAAGACTCTAGGTAATAATTGGCAGCATCCAATTTTTTCTTCTCCATTAGCAGGCCCTAGAGCTTCTGGGGAACAGAGCATCTTGCAATCTAGATTCAACCACTGTGCAGAAGCTCTTTGAAGTCACATTAGGGATTTGGTTTTCTAGTAGAACCATTATCTACCATATCGTATACTAGAAAATGCTTATAATGTCACACTGGGATTTCTTTAAAGGGCCATTATATATGGTTCTTATTTCTTTTGTTGCTGGTCGATGGTAACTGAGCTTAATATTAATGTTGTATTCACACATGATCACAAGTACCATCGCTTTCATTGAATTGGCTGTTTAATCATTTCAATAAAAAAATCATACTAACAAACATGTTTTCTCATAAAATTAAATGTCCTTCCCCCCAAATCACCTGAATGATCTATTCTGGCTCTCTTTAGATGAAGACTAAATTAGGGATAAAAGCCCCAGACTCAGCCACACTGAGAAAGAAACCACCTAACTACAGGGATGGGGAACCACTCCCAGTTTCTCTCTCTGTTGAGAGCTGTTCTGTTGCTCAATAAAATTATTCTCTGCCCTCCTCACTCTTCAATTGTCGGAGTATCCTTATTCTTCTCAGAGGCCAGACGAGAGCTCAGGAACCACTGGATGTGTGTAGAAACTGTAGCACAGGTGAGCTAGGGCACATCCAGCACAGCTGCGGGCTGAACCTGTGTGCAAGCCAGACTCAGCCTGGGTGGGCCAAGTGGGTGGGGCACCTCCTGCAGCAGGTAGCATGTCTGAGTGAGACCCAGGAGCGTTGCCAGCCAGAGGTACCCAGCTGGCAAAAAGACCAAGTAAAATCCTGCGTCATTTTCTGGGGGCTTGTAATAAATGTGGACCCAAACCCTCTTTCACTTTCATTTCTGCGCCTTCTGGTCCTCAGACGTTTTCTGAAAACAGATGGAGCACCGATTCTCTGTTAGCCAGTTAAGAACGAGTGACATGGCTGCAGAGGAGGCTGTCACCTACCACCTTTGCCCTTGGAGATGAGAATATCGGCTTTGTTCCAATCCTGTCTTTTCTAAGGCATTTTCCTTCTTTTTTTGTGGCACCTGTCTCTTCTTTATATAAAATATTGGGGGTGTTTTGTAAAAACTGCTTTACCACTTCTTTGAAAGTACCTTGTACACTCATGGTTAAGTCATAACCTTAATCGAGGCCTATTGGTTTCACCTGTGAGGTAAAGTTAAAAGCCAGAAATATTGGTTGCTTGGTGGGGCTAAAGTAGAGCAATAAGGGATTTAAAAGAATTTTTGTAAATAGGTCTATGGTTAACATGCAGCTTAATTAAAAGTGGTTATCCAAGCTACGGGTATATTTAAAAGGCCTTTATGGCTTTTTGTTTTGTTTGTTCTCTTCTTGGATCTTGTTTTTCTGGAAAAATGGTTTTGTTTTGTTTTGTTTTCTCAGTTGGCTAAACTATTTGTCTCCATTTTGTCTTGCCACTCTTAATGCACACATGAGAGGCCCTAAGATAACTTCTAATAGCCTGGTTCTGTTTGGGAAAAACAGAGAAAGTGTCACAGACCCCGTTTTGGGAAAAAAGTCTGTTTTCCTCATGGAACTCCACGAATTAAAAGTGGATGGATCCCTCTCAAAAACTAAGGCTCTGTTAAATCATATGCTTTCCTAGACTTGTTTCTTGAAGGGCTCCAGCCTGAGATGAATAATCCAATTAGGAGACTGGCAAATGAATATTTGTACAACCAGTGGATCTTCTTCTATCTGTCTGTATGTATCTATGTGTTATGTGTGTGGTGTTTATATTAAAAGAGCTCTAATTAGTTGGCTTAAAAAATAAGAGCTTAGATCAAATATTTTTAAAGGAAAAATAAAAGCTCTGATACCTTTTAGTTTATATAACTTTAATATTGTTTTAATGATTATTGGTAAAATACAAATATATTCAAAATGTAAATATGGGGCCTAAATTATGCAGGTCAGATACTAGGTTTGATACATGCTTTAAGGTCATAAACTGCTTCTTTGGATTTTGAAAATTGTTCAACTTGTCTGCTTTACAGTTTGGTAAGGTCTGTGGACATATGGAATTAACCACACCCCTAAATATGCTGGAAAAAGACCTTATCTGTGCTTAGTACATAATTAAAATAACTGGGTTTTACACCAAAATTAAAAATTGCTAAGAGTTACCATTATAACACGTAATTAAGACTACAGAAAAAAGATTTACGTGCAAGATTTGTAAGGAAAATAAAATGTGTCTTTAGTAAAAGATTGTAAGAAGGTATGATCATAAGAAGGCATGGGAATGTAGATTTTTGCCTAGTTGAGAGGGTTAAATGATTGTCTTAAATTAGATAAGATAAAGCTAAAGGTTTAAACAAGTTGTGGAAAGTTTGTAAAAATTAACCTTGTAAAAGAAATTCTGTGTGTGAATATATTGACTAAATTCAAAAGTGTATTTTTTTTCCATAAATTAAGCATTGAAATAAAAGCACAACAAGATTTTCTTAAGGCACTTATCTGCTCTTTAACAGAAATTGGTAAGAGGTTATAAAAGGTTTATAAGAATCTCATCTCATTTTCAAACTAGCTAAGATTGTATAGAATTATAATACAATAATAATAATATAACGCAATATAATAAATTATTATAGTTTATTATATTTAAAATTGTTAAAATTTTAAAATAATTTTTTTAAAAGTTCATTTAAAAAATTGATGTTGACATTAATAGCAGACAAATGCAAGGGTGGAATTTGGCTTTCTTTTCTCTCAAACAAGATTTTCATATAACATTAAAGGATAATGAAGGATTCTTGTTTGTCTTGAGAATAAACGATCAAAAAAGGAAGGGAAAGACAAGAGACAGATTGTTTGGAAAGCTATGTCTTCCCTCTTAATGAGTAAAAAGTTCTTCCCCTTTGTAAAAAATGTTTTGAGTCTTCTTTTGACCAAATGGATGAATTATGGTAACCTGGAATTCCATTTCACAATATCAAGGGTTTTAAACCTTTAACATATTTGATAGACTTTCTAAAATCAAATTTCAGCTTCAAAATTGTCTTTCCTGATCTCTAACTTTTGGATGCTACAGAGGGCCCCTAGAGCATCCAAAGAAGAGGTAAATAGAATTATTTGACATGTTTCGTTACACAAGATTGCCAAAATAAAAATAAGGTTAAATCTTCTTTGGGTTATATTTTAGTGAATAATATTAATATATGTTCCAAAATTACATGGGATTTCTAAAATTCTAATGTCTCAGTATATGTTATCAATCATAATGAGGTTATTACATTAAGTTATTGTAATCCACAGAAATAACCACATTTCTTTGTCAATTCTGATTTTGACTGTAACTACCCTGGACATTTTGTCATTCACAGACAATTGTTGCCTTGCTTTGATCCTTTTCAAAAGATGGTTTATACAGGACTTTCACAGGTGCTCTTAAATGCAAGTTTCTGATATCTTTGGAGATTGTGACATTAGAATAAAAGAAAAACATTCAGACTCACTAAGAGCTGAAACATTCATGAATATCAAGCAGAACAAGAGTTAACTGAATGGACTGAACTAACAACTGAAGTCATCTTTTTTAACTTTTTGCTTAAAACATTGCTAGTGCTTGTTTTGTTTATCAGAGTCAAGAAAACTTTTGAGCTATCTGTAGTTTTTTTGTTTTGTTTTGTTTTGTTTTGTTTTGTTTTTTTATGAGACGAAGTCTTGCTCTGTCATCCAGGCTGGAGTGCAGTGGCGCAATCTTGGCTCACTGTAACCTCTGCCTCCCGGGTTCAAGCAATTTTCCTGCCTCAGCCTCCCAAGTAGCTGGGATCATGGGTGCCCATGACCGCACCCAGCTAATTTTTGTATTTTTAGTAGAAACGGGTTTTCACCATGTTGGCCAGGCTGCTCTCAAACTCCTGACCTTGTGATCCACCTGCATCCACCTCCCAAAGTTCTGGGATTACAGGTGTGAGCCACCACGCCTGGCCTGCAGCTTTTAACAATTGAGTAAGGTATACTCCTGTGAACAAAATTTGGGTCATATTTGTTTCTCTCGCGTGGTTTCAGTAGAATTTGGAAACTATTTGTGAGTATTCTTAACTTATGGAAATATGATTAGTAGGATAGGTGCAATAAGAATCCATTTTCTTTTGCAACAGGACACAATTGGAGAAACTGGTTGTTTTACTAAGACTTTGACTGGAAGGGTGTGCTTGCCTTTAAGGAATCAAGCTTGACTTGCAAAGCCAATAAAAGCCACATGGGAAAACTGGCTTCATACCTTGTCTACACTGTCCCTGTATAGGGTTCCTAACCTGTGGTAAGTAAGGAATGTCACTTTCTAATATGCCCAGGAACCCCAAGCTGTCTTGGGACCTCAAGAAGGGAGGAATTTACTCAACTAATAGTAATCTGAGGGTATGAACCCATGGCTGGGCTCAGCTTTAGAAAGTCTAATCCGATATTCCTTGTGGAACAGAGTTCCATCAAAGCCAATTTAAAAGCCTATGTGAAAAATTATTCTTGCTGTGCTTTTTTTTGTTTTAACAAATATGAGGACTGGAGAGAGAAAAGCTATGTTTCAAGTCTTATCATACACTTGTCATTAAATTCTAATCTCATAAAAATGCCCAAAAACATACCAAAAAGATTAGGTACTCAGTTTTCTGTGAGATTTAGAATTAGAATGTTAATATTGTTTTTACCAAAATTATGAATATTTCAAACCTGCAGAAAAGTATAATCTTCTAATAAGAATCAATCTGCCCATAACTCATTGAAAACCGCTCCTCAATTTGCCTTATTTTGCTTCACATGACTTTCTTTCTTTTTGTTCAATAAGGAAAACATTTCAGATGCAGTTCAAGTCCCAATGTATCCATTCTGGTCACATTAACTCCCCTGCATTTCCATAGGTGACCATTGTCATGCATTTGTTCTTTATTATTCTCATGAATATTTTATACTTTTCTATCTATGGTGTGCCTATAGTCAATGAATAGAAACATTTTGGTTTCTTATATAAAGGATCATTTGCTGCATAATCTGAAACATGCCTCTTTTACTCATATTGTTTGACTGAGGTTTACCCATGTTGATAGATGCTACTGTAATTCAATCATTTTATGTTTATATAATAAAATATATCAGTGGGTATAGATGCAAGATTTTATCAATTCTCCTGTAACACTCTATTGTTAATTTTTCAATGTTGCAATGATGTAGTTCTTGAAAATACCTCCTTGTGTATATGTGTGGGAATTCCCTATAAAGTGCTTACACAAATGGAAAAGCAGGATGATGGGATAAGTCCACCTTAAAATTTACAGGATATTTTCAAATTGCTTTTGAAAGGGACTGTATTTATTTATACTCCTAACATCAGTGTTTAAGAATTTCAATTCTTCTATATCATTATGGACACTCAGTATGGTCAAACTTTAAAAATGTTTGCTTAATCTAGTGATTCTGAATAGCATCTTATGGAAAAATAAATGCTAGCAGGAAGTTGACTACCTTCAGTTCAAGTCTCATACTCATATTTTTGTAGATAATAAACTGTAGCCAAGATGAAAGCAACTTGTTTAACTTCATAGACGTAGTTAACAACAGAATTAAGATAAGAACAGAAACTTGCCTTGAATTCAGAATTCAATTTGCAAATTCACAGATTTCAGTAAACATATTTGACTGATTTATAGCAAGAAGAATATATATATATAGAAAAAAAAGTAGTCACCTTTAAGAATTTTTTTATATATTTTTATTATCTTATTTCTTCCTCTCTACTTTTAGTACCTAGACAGATCCTGAGCCTTTGAAACATAATTACATGTTCATGATCTTAAATAATCACCTAAATTTGATTTCATAATAAAAATGAATTATTGAATATCACCCATTAATCTCTTTGAAACAATAAATTTAAGAAGTTATTATTCTGGAGTTAATCACATTAAAAATAAGGCATTGTTTTTGATTTTTAAATTCCATTTTATATAACACTGAACAATAGATGTCACTCTTTTGCCAATAAAAATAACTATGAAATTATTTCATTTGATTATTTTTCTTCATAAACAGTTCTGGTGCTGAAAAGATAAGTTATAAGGTTCTGGTAGAAAAATCTCGAATAGTGGCAGGAACCTTTAAATATTAATATCTGCTAGTGTTTTCTCTATGAAACAAATTAATATACTCAAACCATTACTTTCTGAATTATTTTAAATATAACCAATCTAAAATTTCTGATTTTATGCCTTTCTATTAATGTTCTCAGAATTAGGTGTCATTAAAAGGAAAGTTAGAATGAGGTTATTTGAGAAATATATGCCCGAGTCAGGAAAACTTTCAGAGTATAATTAATTGTATCTTAAGTTTGTGCAATGTCTAGTAGTTCACTTGATAGACAGGGAATCCATAAAAATGGAAATCAGGGATAGAGAAGCCAAGAAAGAAGAAGTATTCAAAATAATGCAATTGGGGCCAGTTCTGAGGCATGGTTAAGTGATAGATTGGGTTCCAGATCTCGTGGCTGAGGTCAAGGACACATTCAAAGTTTTATCAATTTTACCTAAACAAATCAGATTTTTTTAAGAAGCTGAAGGCAAGTTGTGACGGTGTTAGCAATAGGAAGATGACCTATTGAAATGACCTAGAGAAACAGTGGGGTGCATTTGAAGACTGTTTAAAGACAATGCATTAATTTAAACCTGGGCATGCTATGAAGAAAGGTTAGGTCAAGGAAGAAGAAAAATGTTAAGGAAATGTTAACATCTGTTTCATTGATTGTGACATACTCAGCTAAAACCCTAGCTGCCTGTGCTTGATGCCAAGAAAAACAGATGAATTCAGAAAGTTTGGTGAATGAGCAACAACCAGGACCTAAATCTAACAAGCTGTATATTCTAATTACATTTTTAAAGTGGTTTAGGATTTAAGAAGCACTTTCACATTCATTATCCTAGCTGCTTTCTGACTCTTCAGTCCTTTGCAATTGGACTTCTGAACCAACAATTTCATTCAAGCTGATCTCTCAAAGTTTATTAATGGCCTATACATCGTCAAAACCATTGACCTGCTCTTAAGCCTTTATTCTACTAGATCACTGATTTTTATTTTCTTCTTAACATAGTTTACTCTCCCTGCCCTTTGAATTCTCTCCTTCTTTGCTTTCTGTACCACTTTTCTTTTTTTCCCCTAGTTTTTCTTCTAATTCGCTGACCTCTCCTTCTTATCCTCCTTCACTCACAATTTGTCCACTATCTTGCACCTTAAATTATTTGTTTTTCTCAGGTTTCTGCCTCTAGTCCTTTTCTCTTTCAATACTTCTGTGGGTGATTGTGTTGATGAGGATTTGAGCCATTTTATGTACAAGTCTTCATTCAACAAATATTCATTTTCCAGGTGCTATTCTAGATGCTGAGAACACAGATGTCAAAAGAATAGCAGGGCCTCTTTTCTCAGTCTTTTATTTCTAATGGGGGAAAGGTCATGCATAGGAATATGTTGAATTATTGACTGATGTGTCTATACCTTCATCAGTGCTACCCTCACACTTCAAACACAATTTATTGTATTTTCAGCCCTTACCCAACAGCTAGGAAAATATGGGATTGTGTCTTTCAGGGAAAAAAAATCAGGGGAAAACAAAGGGGTCAATATTTTATTTTTTAGTGTTAAAATAGACTTTTGGTACTGAAAATAGAGATTATGATCTTGAGAGAAAAGGCTTTTAGAAGTGCAAGAAGGTGAACTTTTGTTTTTCTGAAGTATAATCTTACAAGACACAGATCATAAAGTTTATTCCATAAACAAATTTTTCTTGCTTTCCTACTCAGATGAGATCCCAATGGTTATAGAATGGAAGAGAACAAGAGAAGGATCATAGAGGGACAACTGTTGTCTTGTGTTCTTTTTTTTTTTCTCTGGGCCATATCTTACAGGGTTGTGGTAAAACCCTACATTAGTTTCAGTCCTGAAAGAGTGAGCTAACCCATGCTCACATTCCTAGTTGTGTTCCTACATTCTGGCAGGTTCTTCACGGGTGTTGAGAGAGTTGCATGTGGTCAAGCAATGGCTAAAGCCAAAGATACAGAGCCTCAGGGAATATCTCTGGTAGGTGGCAGGAGAGAGTTAAAGGTTTTCCTATAGAGCTGAGTGAGACACAGATGTGACAGCAGATGCCAAAATACCTAAAGAAACCCTGTGGCTAGGTTAAAGGAATAGCATTAGCTAGTGATGGTAGAGTTTCTTGTTGGGGGTCAACTGAAAAGCTGAATACAGGTAGGTGCCAGTGTAGAGATATGACCCCTTATTAAAAGGATGCCCTCTCTCACCACTCCTATTCAACATACTATTGGATGTCCTGGCCAGGCCAATTAGGTAAGAGAAAGAAAAAAAGGACATCCAAATAGGAAGAGAGGGAGTCAAACTATATCTGTTTGCAGACATGACCCTATACCTAGATAATCCCATAGTCTCAGCCCAAACAGTTCTTAAGTTGATAAACAACTTCAGCAAAGTCTCAGGATACAAAATCAATGCACAAATATCACTAACATTCCTATACACCAACAACAGTCAAGCCCAGAGTCAAATCAGAAATGTACTCCCATTCACAATTGCCACAAAAAGAATAAAATACCCGGGAATACAATTAACCAGTGAGGTGAAAGATTTCTAAAAAGAAAAGCACAGAACACTGCTTAAGACATCAGAGATGACACAAACAAATGGAAAAACATCTCCTGCTCCTGGATAGGAAGAATCGATATTGTTAAAATGACCATATTGCCCAAAGCAATTTCTAAATTCAACACTGTTTCTATTAAACTACCAATGGCATTATTCACAGAATTAGGAAGAAAAATGATTTTAAAATTCATTTGGTACCAAAGAAGAGCCCAAATAGCCAACACAATCCTAAGCAAAAAGAACAAAACTAGAAGTGTCATGTTACGCGACTTCAATCTATGCTACGAAGCCACAGTAACTAAAACAGCATGGTACTGGTACAAAGATAGACACATAGACCAATGGAAACGAATAGAGAACCCAGAAATAAGACTACACACCTACAACTATCAGATCTTCGACAAACCTGACAAAAACAAGCAATAGGGAAAGAATTTCCTATTCAATAAATGGTTCTATGATAACTGGCTAGCCATATACAGAAGATGGAAACTGGACCCTTTCAGTTTCAACCTTATACCACATACAAATACACATACAAAAATTAACTTACAGCTGGGCATGGTGGCTCATGCCTGTAATCTCAGCCCTCTGGGAGGCTGAGGCAGGAGGATCACCTGTGATTGGGAGTTCGAGACCAGCCTGACCAAGATGGAGAAACGCCATCTCTATGAAAAATACAAAAAAATTAGCCAGGCGTGATGGCACATGCCTGTAATCCCAGCTACTTGGGAGGCTGAGGCAGGAGAATTGCTTGAACTCAGGAAGCAGAGGTTGTGGTGAGCCGAGATAGCGCCATTGCACTCCAGCCTGGGCAACAACAGTGAAACTCCATCTCAGAAAAAAAAAAAACAAAAAACAGAAAACAAAAGAAACACCTTATACCACATACAAAAATTAAAAATTAACTCAAGAAGGATTACAGACTTAAATGTAAAACTCAAAGTATACAAATCCTGGAAGAAAACCTAGGCAATACTACTCAGGACATAAGCAGGGGAAAAGATTTCCTGATGAAGGCTCCAAAATTAATCACAACAAAAGCAAAAATTGACATTTTGAATATAATTAAACTAAAGAGTTTCTGAACAGCAAAAGAAACTATCAAAAGAGTAAACAGACAACCTACAGAATGGGAGAAAATTTGTGCCGACTATGCATCTAATGAAGTTCTAATATCTAGAATCTATAAGGAACTTAAACAAATTTATTTTTAAAAAATTAATTCTGTTAAAAAGTAGGCAAAGGACATATATAGGCACCTTTCAAAAGTAGATATGCATGCAGCCAACAATCATATGAAAAAAGAAGCTCCACCTCACAGATCATTAGAGAAATGCATTAGAGATAACAGTTCACACAAGTCAGAAAAGCTATTACTAAAAACTCAAAAATAACAGAGCCTGGGGAGGTTACAGAGAAAAGGTGATGCTTATACACTGTTTGTGGGAGTGTAAATTAGTTCAACCATTGTGGAAGACAATGTAGCAATTCCTCAAAGTCCTAAAGATGGAAATACTATTTGACTACGCAATCTCATTACTGGGTGCAATACCTCAAAGTCCTAAAGATGGAAATACTATTTGACTATGCAATCTCATTACTGGGTATATATCCAAAGGGATATAAATCATTCTATTATAAAGACACATGAATGTGTATGTTCATTGCAACACTATTCACAATATTAAAGACGTGGAATCAACCTAAATGCTCATAAATAATAGACTCAGTAAAATAAATGTGATACATATACACCATGGAATACTATGCAGCCATTAAAAGAACATTATCATGTCCTTTGCAGGGACATGGATGCATCCGGAAGCATCCTTAGAGAATTAATGTAGAAAAGGAAAACCAAATACTGCATGTTCTCACTTGAAAGTGGGAGATAAATGCTGAGAATACATGGACACATAGAGGCAACAGCGCACACTGGGGCTTATTGGAGGGTGGAGGGTGGGAGGAGGGAGAGGATCAGGAAAAACAGCTAATGGGTACTAGGCTTAAGATCTGGGTGATGAAATAATCTGTACAACAAATCCCCCCAGAAGCTTACCTAGGTAACAAACCTGCACGTGTGCCCCTGAATATAATATAAAGGTTAAAAAAAGAAAAAAAAAAGAGAGATATAACCACTTGTTAAAATCAGCTGTTTACCAATGCAAGCAAATCCTGAGGACTAGTCATTCACATGTGTCAACTGGTCATGTGAAAATTGTACTTTCTGTCGTTGGGCAGAATGATGTATCAATGTAAAAACCGATTTGAAACACAAAGACAGCTATACTTTTTCTCATAGGTGAAATTCATATAAGATACTAGCCAAATAAGATATAAACAAGATATTGATCCAAGTTACTAATTGAAGATAAAAACAGGACAGAGAGAGGGTGCCTTTGCACTCCTAAAAACCGTCTGTGTTTGGGGTGATTCTGAACATGAATGAAGCTGTCTACTGGTCATAGCTAGAATACAAGGGCTTGAATGGTAATAGTAGTAAGGAACACAGTAAGGTAACAAGTAAGAAGGAAGACATAGAAGATGATTAGTAAAATCTTATTTTATTGAAACTTCTTAAGTTGATCCTCCAAAATGACTCTGTGAGATTGGCATAGTGGATATTTTTAGACTGTTTTTTAACAGGTATGAAAAAATAATAAATAATACAGAGGGTCAAAAGCTTGTCTGAATTCACATAGCTACTAGGTGACAAAGCCTTAAGTCAAACCCAAAATATTTAACTCTAAGGCAGGTGTTTTGGCTCACTTGGGTCGTTTGATTTTAATCTCAACATTTGGACTCGTGTCCAGACAGTGTAAAAACTATTTAGATTCTCCACCATGGCCTAATTCATTCATCCTTTTCTATACTCATAACTTCATGACAGACATGAGTGTGAGCATGGTATATTGGTTAAATGGCACCATGCCATAACCTTTATTTTAATTACTTCTATTTGTAATTGTTGCTTTGATAATTATTTCCATTTTTCCCTGCTCCGGATTACTGCGTACCTTCTTACTGTTACCATTCAAGCCCTTGTATTCTAGCTATGACCAATAGACAGCTTCATTCATATTTAGAATCACCTCAAACACGGATGGTTTTTAGAAGTGCAGAGGCAACCTCTCTCTGTTCTGTTTTTATCTTCAATTAGTAATTTGGATCAATAGCTTGTTTAAGCCCTTAATACCTTGTTTGGCCAATATCTTCTTTAAGCCTTTTAAAAAAAAATTCAGACATTACATTTATGTTACATTAGAAAGAAAATGCTTTAACTAGGAAAAAAATCAAATTCAGAAAAATGATGTATTAAGGTTTGCTATCTGGAGTTGCTCTTTTGGAGAATAAAAAGAATTAAACAGTTTATAAATGACAGGTTTGCTTTGAAGATAATATCTATACTTTGAATAACAGGTTATTTCACATTTGTTTTCTTAAGTAACACATGATAGAAACTGTATTCCTTCTACAAGAATATTTTAAAGCTGTAATCAAATTGCAAGCAAAAAATAATGTATACGTTCACCTAAGAAGCACATAAATATTTATCTAGGGCTCTGATACAGTTTTGTCATGTAGATTATGAAAATAATTTTACCAAATAAAAAGTAGTAGAATATTAATAGTACAAAAACTTATGATCACAGATTAATTATGGGAAGAAAAACTTGCAATTATAAAACCTTAAGTTTGGTATTTTAAAAGTAGTTTTATTAAATGCAAGTTTATGCAGTCATTCAAAATAAGTTTGTCCACTATAGGAGAGGAAAAAATCTACTTCAATTAATAGATAAGCATAGCTTATAATTAGCATGTCAAGTTTTTGTATGTACATGGATGTTTTCAAAGTACTGAAAGTATTTATTTTTCTTAATTTAGCAGTTCTGACTTTTTTTCTACCATCTTGTTAAAGCGTTAATTTGCTTACAATCTTTTTTTTAACTTCAGGGCATCTGGGCAAGTTGTCAACAATTCTCTTATAGTGGACTCCAATTAATTTATTTTCTGAGTTTTTTTCATATACATAATATTTTATTTTATAATATTCAATATAAAATTGTATGCTGTAGTTTTACATTATTTCAAGTACCATACATATTCTCAGGAAAAAATACTAATGTCAATGGAAATATGAATGCGCACTAATTAAGAAAAAATTTTAATGCAACGGAAGCAAACAGAAATAGCGAGCAATTTTTTACTGAAGTAGAAGTTTTAAGTTGTATTCTACAGATTTGAACGTAAGAATCCTTAGAAAAATACATATAACTATATTATGTAAATTACATCTCAATAACAATTTTTTAAGAAATCACAGGGAAAAGGAAACCACATTGAGATTTATATTCACTGCTACCTTTCCCTCTTGGAGCATTTGCTGATTCTTGAGACTGAACAGTAAGCCCAAAAAGAAAGCAGTAGCCAAGTAAATACTGTTGCAGTCTCACAGGGAAACAGTTTCACAAAACCCTAACATTAAAGTTCAGGACTCCCAGAGCCAGCAAGACTGGTTTGGCAAAAAAAAAAAAAAAAAAGGGATGACAGAGAATTGACATAAACAATCTACATGCAATTTCTCCTTAATGTATTGCTAACTCTAAGACTGTGCATGCATAGAACAAGGTTCAAACATGAAAAAAATCATAAAGCAGTTGGAAACAGATTAAAAGTCAGTGGATAATTTATCAAGCTTATAGATTTAGAAAAGCAAGAGTCCATGAAAGTAGAAACTTTTAGTTAATATGCCAGACGTGCTAAGCCCAAAACTTAAGAGTAAACCAGAACAAGGGATCAAGGTGATATGCCTTTACTCTATTTGTCTTCAGAAAGAAAAATAAATCCTCTTTGGAAAAATGTAACATCATATAGAGCCTTCACATTATATCATACATATTGTTCAGCATTTAATCAAAACATGCTAGGCATATGAATGCAAAGTACCGAACAACTTAAATCAACAGGACAAACAGAGATCTCCTTTAAGAGTCAAGTGAAAATCCTAGAATTAAGAATAAAAGTTGAAATTAAAAATTTAATGCATGAGTTTAATAGATTTGACAAAGAGGATTAGTGAAATGGAAGATAGGCAATTAGATAGTATCCAAACTGAAGCATTAAGAGATAAATTAATGCAAACTAGATAAAATACTATGAAACATGTAGAATACTTAAGTATTTGTAATTTCCAAGAAGGGAAGACATAGAAAGATCTAAAAATAATATTTGAACTATTGAAAGTTGATACTTTGGTGGGGCTAGAGGCTCATGCCTGTAATCCCAGCACTTTGGGAGGCTGAGACGGGTGGATCACCTGAGGTCAGGAGTTTGAGACCAGCCTGGCCAACATGGTGAAACCCCGTCTGTACTAAAAATACAACAATGAGCCAGACATGGTGGCAGGTGCCTGTAGTCCCAGCTACTCAGGAGTCTGAGACAGAAGAATTGCTTGAACCCGGGAGGTGGAGGTTGCAGTGAGCCGGGTTCGCGCCACTGCACTCCAGCCTAGGTGACAGAGTGAGACTCCAATACGTTATCAAAACCGATGAAGGATATCAGTGATATATTTAAAAGTTTTATAAAACACAAGAATAAATAAGAAAAACACCCTTGTTGCATTATAGAAAAAGCAATCCTGATTTGAAATCAGGAGAAAAAAATCTTAAAAGTTCCTGAAAATGACAGTTAATTTTTAATAGAAATGGCAAAATAATAAAACAAAATAATGACTTCTTTGAAGGGCAAATAAATAAATAAATACATAAATGAAAGAATAGGTGACCAAGAATTCTATAAGCAGCAAATATATACTTCAAAAGAGAAGGTAAAATGAAGATTATTTAAATTAATAGAATTTTCACCAACAGGCTTACTCTTACATACACATACATGAGTCATGTAAGAAGAAAAATGATCCTAAATGGAAATAGTAAAGAATTAAGTATAAAGTATTGGATATAAATAATTAAATATAAAGCATATAGAATTAAGAATATTGGAAAAATAAACATGAGTTATTTAAATGTGTATTCACTGTTTAAATATTAATAATGATGTATTAAAAGCATATATATATTGCCTTAAAAATATATATATATATAATTAAAAGATAAAAAGCATAAAATCTGGGAAACAATGAACTAAAATATTTAAGGTAGTTTCACTTTTGATGAAGGAATATAATGTAATAATAAGAACGCATGATATGATTTTCAAGTTACAAGAAATGCTCTCAGACATGAACCTAAATATATCAGTAGCTACGTTAAATCTAAAGGACATAAATGTTTTCATTAAAAGACAAAAATTATAATATGGGATTAAAAAACTATTTAAAACCAATTATATATTTTTATAAAGAATTAATCTTAGCTGTAAAGAACAGAAAGTTTCAAAATAAAAGGGCAGCATAATATATACCATAGAAATACAAACTGAAATAAAGCAAAATATTCTTTATATGAATATTAGGAAATGCATAGTTTAATTCAAGAAAAATTATGAAAAACAAAGAGAAACATTTAGTATGTTAAAACTGTGAACTCAACAGGCATATATAAAACCCCAAATTTATATGCAACTAGAACATAACCTCAAAAGATATAAACTGAAAACTGTCAGAATTAAAAGGAAAAGTAATTAAGCCTACAATTAAAGTTTAAGAATATAATATCATGGTAAAGTATAAAGTAAATAAGTGTTATAAAATATTTGAACAACGCAATTAAACAAATTTAAAAATAGGCATATAACAATGCTTTTAATACCTTATTGGTAAGTGAAAATTAGAAAATGAATACTTTGAATATTTGAGTATTCAATTTTTTGAATAATAAAAATATAATGTAGATTAACTAAAAGCAGTAGTTAAAAGAATAATCATAAAAGGATGACAAATTTATTATGTAAGCATAGAAATTAATAAAATGAAAAAAGTGGAAATTAAACAGAAAGAAGGAAAATTGAATTAATAAAATAAAAACAAACACAATCAAGAAAATAGCTAAGAGTAGTTTCCTTGAAAAAACTAATATAATTCATAAACATATAACAAGTCTGATTAACAATAAAAAAGAGAAGACATAATTTACCAGTATCAGGATCAAAAAGAAATCAATAATATGGGCATGATAGATAAAGACTATAGTATAGTTTTATGAGAATAACTTAATAAAATTTATTAAAACTGGTATGAGAAAAATATTAAGTCTAAACTTGAATAATATTATTTCCATTAAAATAATCTAGAAACTTTTGTCATAAAGATAACTCCAGAGCCAGATAGCTTTGAAGTATTTAACAAAAATTTAATAGAAATCATATCCAGCCTGGTGCGGTGGCTCCCACCTGTAATCCCAGCACTTTGGGAGTTTGAAGTAGGTGGATCATCAGAGGTCAGGAGTTTGAGACCAGCCTGGCCAACATGGCGAAATCCTGTCTCTACTAAAAATACAAAAATTAGCCTGATGTGGTGGCAGGCACCTGTAATCCCAGCTACTCTGGAGGCTGAGACAGGAGAATCACTTGAATCCAGGAGGTGGTGGTTGCAGTGAGCTGAGGTGTTGCCACTGCACTCCAGCCTTGGTGACAGAGCTAGACTCCACCTCAAAAAAAAAAAAAAATCCCAATGATTTCAGAAAATAAAAACGAGACTAGGCTTCTCATTTTGTTTTATAGAATTAACAAATCTAATTCCAATCCCTGAGAAAGATATCAAAAGAAAAGAAAATTATAGCATAGTATCTCCCATGAATATAGACACAAAAAATCTAACCTAATTATTATTTCTAATTCAAGGATGTATAAAAAAGTATAAGTTGAATTTGTTTCAAAAAGCAAGATTAATCTAACATTTGAAAAGTTATTGCAATTCTTTACACTTAGAGACTAAAGGAAAATATCATATGGTCATCTAAATAGATGAAGAAAAGAGAGGATAAAATTTAGCACTCATTAACAATAACTACATATAGATAAAGAAATTCTGAATCTGGTAAGATTGGTCTATGTACAAAAGTCGAACCACTAAACTATACTGATTGCTAAACTGTCAAAATATTTTCTTGTGAGATAGAGAACAAGGTAATTCCTGTTATGACTTTTTCTACTCAACATTACATACAAGGCCTTATGGGAATAAGATAATAAAAGTATATACTTTTGAATAAAGGGAATAAAAATTGGAAGGGGAGAAACAACATTTTTATCATTAACAAATACCGTAATTATGTACCTAAACACATCCAACATAATATATTTTAAATTCTATTAGAATTAGTAAGTGAATTTATCATTAAATGTAGAAGTCCAAACATAAACACCAACTTTTCCCATATACATTAGGAATATTTTGAAGATTACATTTAAATGTGATAAAATTCAGATGAGCCTTAAAAACATTGATTATCTAATTGACTATCTAATCATGGTTTTAATGAAAGGAATGTAACACCTCAACATGGACAATTACAAAAGATTAATGAGAGAAATTAATGAAGAACTAAATAAACTTCTAAGACGAGTATTCATGGATTGAAGACTCAAAATTGTAACAATACTAATCTTTATCAAGTTAATGTGTTGATTCAATGCAATCCAATCAAAGCACTAGTAAGTGTGTGTGTGTGTGTGTGTTTGTGTTTTAAAGACCACAAATATTAATTACAAAAGACCAGATGTTCATGGTCATCCTTATTGTTTCACACTGATAGTTTTTGCTAGGACATTATTTTTCTACTCTATAGTAATGTGCCAGTTATCCTAATGTTAATGAGGACTTTGTAACTTTTAGGCAAACTTATGAAAATAATAAGAGTAGCAAAATTGGGAGACTATGTATTGTCTAAATTTCCTCAGTCTGCCATGCACTTTTTTTTTTGCAAATCATTTCCATTTAGTTCTTTTTAATAAGCATTTGGAACTGATAAGATGTGAAACCAAAAGATCCTTCTTTTTTGTTGCAGTATTTTATATGATGTTTGCTAATTAATTAGTTTGCTGCATGTATTATTTATTATATTTGTATTTACATATCAGATTAGCTTTTTTTAAAAAAGCAAGAATGGACTTTGTGATCCTCGAATCAGGAAAATGTTTCAAATATCTGATCAATCTAAGGTGTCAATGTTTCTGACACTACTTTTGAGGTATTTATGGGATGTGTTCCATTTCTAGGTGGAAGTTTTTCTACTGTTTTGCTGACTTATATCCTGCTCCAATTTGATACAGGAAGGCTTTTTACGTGAAGCATATAAATACAATATATGGTAAAGAGTGTGTGAGGAAAAAAAAATTTAAGACACCGTAGTCAACAAAGCCCTACTTATGCAAAACGTGCACACACACACACACACACACACACCCCTACACACATGCATTTTAATCACTCCTAGGGAGTACAGTACTTTGCCATTTCAACTCAAATATTTCTTTTAAAAAGGCCCTCTCAATTCTAGGTGCTCATACACGGTTTCAAGGAAAATCCAGCCCCCCATTATGATTAGATCTTAAAAACCATTTGAATCTAAACAGCAATGCAAGAGAAAGATTCATGAGCGGTATCCTTAGATTTACTCCATTGTGTACCCTTCGTGTCTTCCAATGTATTTCCTTTAATTCACAGTGTTTTGCTTTCCAGCTGGCAATTTAGTGTATCTGTTTTCATCACAGCCAGTTTCTCCTACAGCAGTTTTTCTCTACCTCGATACCACTGATGTTTGCAACAGGATAGTTACCTGCTGTGAGCAGCTGTCCTGTACACTTCAGGGTCCTCAATCCCTGGGCTGCAGACCGGTAGGCCTGTGGTCTTTTGGGAACCAGACTACATAATAGAAGGTAAGCTGGCAGTGAGCGGGCATTACCACCTGAACCCCGCCTCCTGTCAGATCAGCGGGAACATTAGATTCTTAAGGAGCACGAACCCGATTTTGAACTGTGCATGTGAGGGATCTAGGTTGTTGCACGCTTCTTAGGAGACTAATGCCTGATGATCTGAAGTGGAACGGTTTCATCCCCAACCCCACCCGTGGAAAAACTCTCTTCCACAAAACCGGTCAGTGGTATCAAAAAGGTTGGGGACTGCTGCTGTATATTGTAGAATGTTTAACATTTAAGAATGTTTAGCATTTCTGGTCCTCAACCCACTGTATGCGAGTATCCTCATCACCCCCAGTTGTGACAATCAAACATGTTTCCAGATATTGCCAAATGTTCTGGTGGGGGTGGGGAGGAATCATTCCCTGTTGAAAACTACTGTTCAGCAGGATGAAAACAAACTACAGAAATACAGAGGCAGAAGAAAGAGCATGTTTTGCATCAGCATATTTTAAGATGTTTTAAGCTTTTTCAAGAGGATCTTTATATTTAGATAATTTGGACAGTTTTCCTGTATAAGAGTGGTGGAAACTGCAGCAGTGCAGCATTTCGGACTTGATCTCTCGCCATTGGCTTCACTCTACCTTGCTCTTCACGTGGAGGTCAGCTCGTAATAATTTCAGTTTCTTTTGGATCTCGGTCAGAACACCGATTTTCTGCTCCAAAATGGACAAAGACTGGGCAATACAAAAATCAACATCATGGTTTACTCCACCGGTTCTCTCCTGGATGTTCTCCAGCCATTGGCTAGATCCCTTCCTTGAAGTTGTGGTATCCTTCCCTAAAAGACTGGATCTTTCAACATCTTCAATCTCTTTCTGCTGCTCCTCACTCTGTACACAAGGTATTTTAATAAATTCATCCCTCTGAAGGGACATTTCTGAATTTCCGATGTGACTTTTCAACATCCTTGATGCCTCATGTCCATTTGGATAGAGGCCACGATGGTAGGGCCTTACATCTGCATTTAATTCTTTTACTCTGTTTGCATATCTTAAAGTGTTGAGGGTGTTTTCACAAGAGGTCCTCCCTGGAGAGATAGTAGCAATCATGCAAGTGGAGGAGTTCTGGCCTATAAAGGAGTCCCGGAGCACCTGTGTGAGTTTGCTGGCTCTGAATGGGGTATGAGGCTTGTTCTGACCCAAAGCCAGAATACATTCTTTGAGGGCTAGGAGACTCTTGTTAATCTCTGCCCCTTCCAGCTGCCTTTTCCGGCTGGCCTTGGTCGTATCTGCTCCCCTTTCATTCCCAGCTAAATCAACCAGGGAAAACTTGCCATGCAGTTTCCCTCCCGACTTCAGGATGATCTGGAAAACTGCGTGGCTCCTGGATGAGTGAGCGTTGACAGATGTTTGCCTGGAAGTCCGACAGCTATTCCCTATTTCCACCAGGTTCAGCACTTCCTCCACACAACACACCTCTTGCTCCTGCAGCCCGACCACTTGGATTTGCTGATTGCCATCCTCAAGGACTTGCAGTTTCTTCTTCCAGTTCAACAAATCATACACCTTGCCCCCATAAATCTCAAAAAATGTCCCATAGACTTTGAGGTCCAGCTTCTCATATATGGAGTTTCTGAGCAGGAGAAAGACGTCCTGTGCCACCAGAGCATAAATGCCCTTAGAACGATCTTGGGCCCTTCCTGCAAAGTCTCCACCCATGGTGTACGTCTTCCCACTGCCCGTCTGCCCGTAGGCAAAGCAGGTGGCCATGCCCTTGCGGAAGATGGACTCCACCAGTGGCTGGGCGGTGAACTGGTACACCAACTCGTTGGAGGCTTTGTCGTCGAAGGCATGGTCGAAACAGAAGGTCTGGTTCTCCAGGTAGCGAGTGAGGTCCACCTTTTGCTTGGACTCATGCACCATAACCACATTGTCCGAGGGGACGGTGATGATATCCAGGTCCTTCAAGGTGGTCTCTCGCTGGTTGAGAGGCCGCTTCCTCACACAGACGCAGATGCGATGTTCTTGCGGGGGCTCCAGGACTGAGATCTTGCTGCTGTCCAGGTGCCTGCGATACTCTTCGATCATGTGCATGATCTCGTAGTTGGGGTTTCTGGTGTTGACATCAAGGGCGCGTCTAGCTCGGATCTCCTGCTGCAGCCGCCTGCGCTTTTCCCGCTGCTTCTGCACTTTCTCGATTTCCTGGAGGCAGGGAGACTTTTTCTGCTTCATCAGACAAGGTTTGCTGGGGACCCTCACGTCCAGGCTGTCCCCTGAGGCTGTTTTGTTTTTCTGGGGGATCATCACAACCCGTTTCATGGCGGTACTCTGGTCCCCGATGGCCGAAGAGGGCGCGGGAGCCAAAGGGGATACGGGCATGGGGTCTTCAGCAAAGTCCAGAGATGGATTCAGCAGGAGTATGGTCTCCAGGTCAATCTTCTTGCCTTTTTTGACTGCTTTCTCCACCCACTCTACCGTGACCCAAGAATTTTCTCTGTTGATCTCTGTGACCACAGCGAGGTGCATCCGCTTGTCGCTGCGCTGGATCGCCACGTAGATGCCCACTTGGATGTCTCCGAAACGTGGCTTCAAGGGTTTCAGGGGCGAGAGGCGTGGGGATACAGGGAGGCAGAACTGACTGGCCATGGTGAGTGATGGAGGTATCAGGGCGCACTCCAGGGCCCTTGGGGTTGGAGCAGCAGGACCCAAGCCAGCCTGAAGCGCCTGGAACACTGAGCAGGGTTGCCGTCTGTGCCTGCCTTTGTGAGCCTAGTGCGCCAGGGCCCGGCCTGAGGCCACTACGTCACAAAAGGATGAGAAGAGGCGGCAGAACCTAGGGCTTAGGAGTGAACGGTACGGGAGCAAAAAGGGATGGAGAGATTGTTCTCTGCCAGTGAGGGTGAAGGGGTTGGAGGAGGATGTGGCGTGCTCTCTGGATCACAGCAAGAAAGAACCGGTAACAGAGAAGCAATGGGAAGCATGGAGTTGAAATTTAATTTATATATCCCATGTACTTTTACCTAAGCTTTGGAAGTATCCATTCTCCCAGGAGGCCTTGGCTGGCAGTCCCAAAGCTCGGTGCTTTAATTTGAGAATTGCTATGAAGTTCCCTTAAACTTTAACTCTCCAGTGATCAGTGGAAACCGATGAAGGTAGAGTTATTTGCAAATCTCAGCCTTCGATATTCAACAGGATCCCAGAAAGGGTCCTCAAACCTGCCATCTTTGTTTTTTCACCTCTTTAAAAAACATACTCCGAGAAACCCTAACTAGGAGATCATGCACATGATCGAAGAGTTACACTCTTAAACGTGTAACTTGTTTAAGAGTCACAACTTAAAGTTATTACAGATTAATCAGCTTTCTCATTACAAAATCAAAATGAGTCGAATGTAGCAGGTAGTTGTGGTAATTTGCTAATATGAAACTTCCTTTCGTACAGCACCTGGGTTTGCAAACACAGCAGGTTTATGACATTCCAAGTGGCTCTGACAGCTATAAAGTGAGTTTTGTTGTGCTGCGGTCACCACCATTTTTGAGATTAGTTCAGTAATTACCTTTCCAAACTCCTTTAGTAATTACACTTCTGGCCTCATTATCCATAATTTGGACAGAAAGAAGAGACATTGTGTGGAAAGAGATAATTAATCCTATACCCACCTCCCCACCCTGCAATACGTGTGTGTCCTTTAGAAGTTGTTAAGCAGGGCTGGAAGGCAGCTAAGATCATCGGATGCAAAAATGTATTTTGCCAAGATTGTAATATTTTCCTGTATAAGAATTTGCTTATAAAATAAATGGCATTGACTTTTAGACAGGCCAAGCTGAGAGTAAGGGCGACACCTTATGTTCAGCTCCCTACCAATCCCTGTGCATATTTTCTTTTAGACTGTTGAATTTCATCATAATTGTACTTACAGCTCCAAAGTAACATGAAGTAGCAAGTTGCAACCTTCCCTAGGAATAAGGGCCACTATAGAAATACATTCTATTATAAACTAACTTTTCTGTTCAGTCAGTTTAGTAAAGCTGAGATTTTGAAAAGAAGATGGAAGGAGGATACTGGATAAATTAGGTAAGCAAGCAGTGCTCATTTCAAGAGGAGGTTGTATGCAGGTGGAGGGAGAGGAGAAAGGGCTTTCGGTAGTTGTCTTGTAAAAAATATTATGTTTATTTCCCCAAATTATCAATATTTAAAGTTGTGCTTTAAATCAGTTGTTGTTTCTTAGTTTCAAGGCCATTATGTAAATATTCTTAATACCCTATATTTGTCATTAGCACTCTGTCATTCAGGTCAGAGTACAGTGGTCTGATCATAGCTCACTGCAGCCTCAAACTCCGAGGTTAAAGCCATCCTACCATCTCAGCCTCCTGAGTAGCTGGAATTACAGGCATGCGCCAGGATGCTTTGCTATTTTCTTTCTTTGTTTCTGTCTTTTTTTTCTTTCTTTATTTTTGTTTTTCTTTTGCTAGGGATGAGGTCTTGCTGTGTTGCACAGACGCTGGTCTCAAACTCCTGACCTCAAGGGATTCTCCCTTCTCAGCCTCCCAAAGTGCTAGGATTATAGGCTTGAGCCACTGAACCACCTAGCAGTTTGTTTTGTTTTGGTTTTTTAAACCGTTACCTTTGAAAAAGCTGGGTGTCTCTCAAAATTATGAAAACTCTAGAGCCTCCAGGCTAGCCGTAGTGTTTTCACCTTAGCTAGTAATGTTTTAGACAGACAATGGATGAGCAGATCCATGATAGTAATGCCAAAATCAGAGAGTAAAGTTTACTTTTATTCCCTCTTTCTCTCCAGCATATTTATAAAGCTTTTCATGGCAACTTTAGGACTTTTTTTCAGTTCTTTTCTCTTTTATATAGTTTCCCTAGTATATTGCATTTGTTCCTACAGTTTAATTTTATATAAAACTGGCTGGATAGATTGTTGATAACCAGAATTATGAGTCCTAAACTTGTAGTCACCTGCAGGAACTAAAGTTAACAAATCCAAAACTGATTCCGTTGTTTTCTTACTGAAAATGGCAGCTCTTTGTTATTTTTAATTGCTTTTAGTAACTTCAACATTTACTTATCTTTAAAATCTTGACACAGATCTTTGTCTTCTTCCTTCTTTCAGCTCATCCTAACTTAGATAGTCCTTTCCCAGTCTCTAGAAGTCTTCCATAACCATGATACCATTTAATCTCCCAACCAATGATGAGCTTGTTGTTGTCTTTTTTCTTTCTTTCTTTTTTTTGAAACCTCATCCAGTCAGGGACTGGGTCTGTTTCTCACACTGTTCCTAGAGTTATTTTAATAGGTTCTTCCTTATTAATTCACTGCTTATAAGCATTTTAGGAGCTCCTCATCACCCTAATGATATGGTGTAAATTCCATATAAAGACACAAGGCACATCATCATCTTGCCTGCTTTGTCGTCCTCAAACTTCCCCACTATCCATATTTAATCTAAAACTGAGCCATGTGGAAGAAATTGCAGCCCTTCAAACACACCATTTTCTTTCAAATTTCTAGTCCAGTGGTTCTCAATATTAAGATATGTGAAAATCAACTGCAGGACCTGTTAAAACATCAGTTACTAGGCCCTGTGCCGGAGTTGTTGATTCAGTAGGTCTGCAGTAGGGCTGAAAATTTGCATGTTTAACAAGTTCCCAGGTAATACTGGTGCTGCTGGGTGCAGGGACAACATTTTGAGAATTACTAGTACAGCCCTCTGACAATAATCCTTCCTTGTCTTCGTGGTTTTCCTGAGCTCTTCAATACCTACCTCAAACATCACTACCCTGGACTGGTTTCTCTGACCTTCTTGATAATAGCCAGGCAAAATAGCATTAGATAAAGACACCCCCTCTGAAGAAATGGTATTTATTACCAGTCGAATTTGGCTGGTCAAGGGAACCCAAAAGCCTAATTTTTTGTAGTAAATTAAAAAGAAATTCTTGGCCGGGCACGGTGGCTCATGCCTGTAATCCCAGCACTTTGGGAGGCCAAGGCGGGCAGATCACGAGACCATCCTGGCTAACATAGTGAAACCCTGTCTCTATTAACAATACAAAAAAATTAGTCAGGCGTGGTGGTGGGCCCCTGTAGTCCCAGCTACTCGGGAGGCTGAGGCAGGAGAATGGCGTGAACCTGAGAGGCAGAGCTTGCAGTGAGCCGAGATCATGCCACTGTACTCCAGCCTGGGCAACAGAGCGAGACTCTGTCTCAAAAAAAAAAAAAAAAAAAAAAATCTCATTGGTGAACATAACAGTAATCTGTTTATAGAGAGCTGATTGGGTGCTTTTTCAATGTCGATAGTCTGGAACTTCTTTGGAGCAATCTCTTTTTATATCTGCTTATATAAAATTCATAATTCAGAAACCATCTGCCTAACTATCTCATTTAATGGAATTTATTCTGATAGACGAGTCCATGTTAAAACCAAAAAAATACTGTGAATCTTGAGTAATGAGATAAATACAGCATTTGTCAAAACGTGAAGGCCCTAGATACAAGATATCATCCGTGGCCATTACCTGAATAGCTTTTGGTAGATGAGCAGTTTCTCCAGATTACAGACCAAAGTCACCACTGTATTTTTAACTGAATATAACCGAGCAGTACATGCTTACTTTGTGCTATTATGCCAAAGAAATCCTTCAAGGAACTTACCATTTACACATTTTTTTCTGTGAACCTACTAAAAAAGCTCATGCCTTGACAAACCGTTGAGTGATAGATTCTCTTGATTGTAAATCTCCTTTTATCAAAAGCCTAGCAAGTATCAGGTGTAGCCCTACAAGAGTGGGTAGGGTGGGTAGAAGTAAGCGCAGGAAATGAGCTTTGTAATTTTCATTTATTAATTACAGATATATTCCCAGTTTGGGGCTTGTCAAAGTTGATTTATATGAGAGAATGTGATTTCTAGTCTCATTTTAGATACAAATCTCCCAGGAGAAATGCATCAAATACGTGCCTTTCTAACACTATTTTAACAGACATCTAGCAGCTGTTGGACTTGTTTGATCACCCTGGGGGGCTGTACTTTTCCAGTGTAGGGATACAACCTGAGGTTTATTTAGTTATTCAGAAGAGTTCAATAGATTTTCCCAAATCTCTTTGAAGAAATGAAATGCATCATTTTCATTTATAAAGTTATTTTTTAAAGAGAAGAGAGGTATCTTACTAAGTTTATGCCTTTTTTAAAAAAAAAAGATGAATTAACTTTTAGAATGAGAATAGTATTTTACCATTACAGCTAGTATCTATGTCTCCTGACATTTCTACATTTTCCCAATGCGCTACACTTAACCTGTCCAGATAAGTCCATACTTCTCCAACCCTCACATTGTTTTAAAAGGCAAAAATTGTTTCTATGACAACAGTATTAACTTGGAGCCACCCTTCCCCTGTTTATTAAATGGGGCTGCCTACCTGGAGATATCTATGTGATTTCTATATATTTTTGATTGTAGATATTCATCTATAAAATTACCCGAGATAACAAAGATAAAAATTGTCCCTCTCTCACTTTAAATCCATTTGTCTTGGCCATCTTTTAGCTTTCAACTCTATTTAGCAGGCTGAGTGGAGAGGCTGGGTTTTACTTCCATTTTATGTTAGTGTTGTTTGCTTGTAATTCACACTAAAGCTAGGAGTTCAGTGTTCAAACTAGTGTTGTTTGTTTGTAATTCACACTAAAGCTATAGTTCTTTAAATTGGAAGATGTGCTATATTTCTCATCTTCAAAGAATGTTCTTTGGATGATACAATCCAGAATATTTAATATAATTTGACATTGGAATAAATATGAAACGTGGTATGCAATACTTGCATTTGAGAAATGGTTGGAGGAATTTGGATATTTGTCCTAGAGAGTTTGAGAGACAGAGCTTTCTATATACACTTACATGGCTACCTTATAGAAGAAGAATATAATTTGTTGTATTTGATATAAGGTGTGTTGACATCCAAAAATTCAAGCACTAGGCCCTCAAGACTCAACTCATCATCATTTTCCTTAGAAAGTATTCACGGATGTTCATAGCTCCCTTTCCTTCACCTCAATCACATATTAGTTAGTTTCCTTTATCTCAACTCCCACATTTATTCCATACTTATTTTTGACATTGCACTTAACGAGTGTGGGTGTAAAGAATCTACATCTTTCTCTCCAGGTTAAAAAATTAAAAAAGCTTTGAGAGAAGGAAAGAAGATAACTTATTCATGGTTGTATTCCCTCTATCTGTCATGCAGACATTAAGTTTCTTAAAATTATAAAAACTAGATTAATAATAAATGGATGTTTCTGACTTCGGATCAAACTAATAAGAACTTCATTCTAGTGTGCATTCAGTGAACCTTAACTATCTCCTAAATACAAAGGTCTATGCTAATTGGTAGATTATATAGTAGTACAGAAAACAGCCCTAAGCTCTACATTCATGGAGCCTACAGCGTCATTTTTGGAAACAGGTATTAACAGATATAGATATAGACAGATATAGATACACACGCATATAGTCACACACACTTATACACACACATGCACATACATACAGATAGATACAGATATATAGGTATCATTCTAATAACTACAACAGTTTTGGAAAGTCAGGGTTCTATCCCATGTATTTAAAACAAAAACTAAATGACTGCTTGTTGGGAAAGGTAGTGAAGTACACATTTCCATAACAGACCCAGGAGTTGGGCTAGATTTGTATTCTCAAACCAGACTACATATCAAAATCACCTGGGAAGCTTTTACAAAGTACAGATTGCCTGGCTCCACTCAGACCTACTGAATTAATCTCCAGGGGCCAGAACCTGGGCATCCATTTTGCTAAAATCGCACCCCAGGTTGTTCTTTTGTTACTATGAAGCCTGAAAGCATTGGGCTGGATGCCCTCTAGGTCTCTTTCTACTCAGAGATTTTATGATCCTGTGTTTCTGTGAATAAAAAGATGATCCTTTATACACCTGTGGCCTTTGAAATTTCTTTTATTTTCATATGCTGAATGTTTAAAGATACTCCTGATTTCACAAATGAGACACAATGCAGTTTTACTGGGAAAGCTACTTTTAAGATTCTGCAGAAGATTTGCTACAAAATATAACATTTGGTATTATTGTCTAACAACATAGAGTAAAATTGCATAAAATCAAGACCTCATGTCATTAAAGACGTGCAAGCATGAGAGCGTACCATTTATATTTCCTATGGTGCTTCAGAATATCGTGTTGCACATAGGAGATATTTAATAAATGTTTGCTATACCAAATATTGGATAGCTTCAGATATGATATTTCAGAGTGCCCATCTTTTTGGCTGGTCTTGCCTGTTTGCTAAGTGTAGAAGATGAAACTTATACCAAGAATGAAAACCCTTAACTTTATAATATGTCTCAGTGTGATCTCTGTAGGTAATGTTATAAGCGCTATTTATCATTGTCAGAGCCTGATCTCTGCCTGTCTCGAGAAACATATATTTACCATTTTGCAATAACTTTTAAATTCTTACCTGGAAGCAGAAAGCAAGAAGACTAAAGTTCTAAAAAATAGGACATGATATCAAAATAACCAGTCGATCCTGGGAAAAAGAAAATCCATTAGTTGATTTAATGGAAATAAGAAGTTGACTATTTTTATTTCAACTACACATACCAGTGTTGTACAAGCTGCTAGGACTCAGGAATTATTGAAAAAAACCCAGCTATAACCATTTACTGTTAGTGAATAAATATTTGGTTTGGTGAATACATGATATTGCTGAAAGAGCAAACTCTGGGTAAAGGTGTATATTAAAATCAGCATTTAGCAATTGCTTGTTAAGTAAACAATTGAATTGATAAATAAATATATAAAAAGATGGTTGTCAAACCTCAACAAACATGGATTTTTCAGTCTGATTGAACTAAAAATGCAATTCAAATTAGTTTTTAAATGTACTTTAAAAAGTCTCCAAAGGCTTCTCCTTTCACTGCTTAAACACTCAACTTATCTTCATGGCATCCAAGATCCTGCATAATTCACCCGTTGCCAGTCCTCCCTATTATTTAGTATCACTCTTCTCCGTTTTTAAAAAATATACTTCAGTCACACCAGTTGTCTCTCAGTTCTTTGATGCACCCAGCTATTTCTTGACCCAAGGATTTCACATACCCTGTTTTTTTGAGGGGACTGACCCCTCAAAATCATTCTGGTCTTCCACTTAATAGCTGTGTGCTTTTGTCACTTCTTGGGTTTGAATCTTGATCCCACTGTTTCCTAGTTCTGTGTCCTTGAATAAGTTATTCAATCTCTCTGAGCTTCATGGTTTTCTTTTTAAATATATAAAGCCACCAATCATATCCATCTCATAAGAATGCCATAAGGAATGTGTACAAAATTGATGGAAAATGCTTAGAACAGTGTGTTACACACAGTAAGCGTGTAGTACATGTTGCTTATTATTTTCATACTTTATAATTACTACATGTATTTGTGTTTTTTTTGGAGGGGTGGTGGGGTACAGAGTCTCACTCTGTCGCCCAGGCTGGAGTGCAGTGGCAGGATCTCAGCTCACTGCAACCTCCGTCTCCTGGGTTCAAGCAATTCTCCTGCCTCAGCCTCCAGAGTAACTGGGATTACAGGCCCGCACCACCATGCCCAGTTAATTTTTGTATTTTTGGTAGAGACAGGGTTTCACCATATTGGTCAGGTTGGTCTCGAACTCCTGACCTCGTGATCCACCCACCTCGGTCTCCCAAAGTTCTGGAATTACAGGCATGAGCCACTGCGCCTGGCCTTTTTGAATTTTTAATCTGTTTCTTTGATTAGACTGTCTCTGCAAGGAGAGAAGAGGACCACCACGCCACACACCTTTAATATAAAGAGCACCAGACCCAGAGTAAGGATGCCTAGGTTTGTCAACTCAGGCATTGATTCTTATTTTACTTTGAAGAAACGGCATCATTTGTTTTCTGAAATTCCATTTTCTCATCTGCAAAAACAAACAAACAAAAAGAGACAAAATCTTCCATTTTTTCTCTGGCTTTTAAATCAGGATAAGTCTGCTTTGCAAACCGTTAAGTACCATTTCAAAGGTAATATGATTATTTCGACTTTGAAAAAGATTCTCGAAAGTGCATTTTCATCCAAGCCCAGTGGCTCATGCCTGTGATCCCAGCACTTTGGGAGGTCGAGGCAGGCGGATCACCTGAGGTCGGGAGTTCGAGACCAGGCTGACCAACATGGAGAAACCCCTCGTCTACTATAAGTAAACAAACAAACAAACAAACAAATAAATAAAGATAAAAATTAGCCGGATGTGGTGGTGGGCACCTGTAATCCCAGCTACTCGGGAGGCTGAGGCAGAAGAATCGTGTGAACCTGGGAGGTGAAAGTTGCAGTGAGCCGAGATCATGCCACTGCACTCTAGCCTCAGCAACAAGAGAGAAACTCCGTCTCAAAAAAAAGAAAAAACAAAAAAGAAAAAAAGAAAAAGAAAATCTATTTTCATTTACCTGGTAAATAATAAAATTATTTGAGAACTAATGATGAAAAAAGGTCATTTGAGAAAATGTATGGGCTTAACAGTTTCCTAGTATAAGCATATGTACTCACAAGTTTAAAGGATACGTGGAGGATGAATTTATGGTGTGATGAGATAATGCCCTTCTAAAAAGAAATAAAGAATTTTGTTCTCATTCTGGATTTTGGTTTCTTTTTCCATTTTTATTTCTCCAATGTAAGAGTGATGGACTTCTTTATAAAGTATTTATTTCTCTAATCTGAATAAAAACTTTTGTATCCAAAATTGAATTTTTATCCAGATTTGATTGAGTATGGGTGTATGTGGCTGTATACAATCAATTTAATTTTTTCTTTTATTTTCCTTAGCATGATAAATGGTCAAAACGATTGGAGAATCATAATAAATTACTTATTAAATATTTCCAGGAAATTCTGATTTTCATTTCATTGAAAATTTATCTTCTGAGAAAGAGAATATTAGAAGGTGAAAAATTATATCGAATGGCAGGAAGTTGTCCTAGAATATATCTATATTTTAATTGGGACCTTTGATCTGGGCCTTGCTTCCTATTTCATCAGCCGTTGGACATAATATTTTATAAAAGAAAAGTATCCCAAGTAAGATGGGAGAAAACATTCTCACTTTTATCAGGCATTACCCTGAGTTATAATTACCAATTTCCTTAATTAAATGGATAGATTTTATCAAGACAATAGCAATTATTCATTGTAATCACTTACCAAAAACTGAAAGTACTGTATTATCTATTTGATCATTTAATGGGGTATAATCAATCTTTATTAATTTTATATGTAAGAAAAATTTTTAAATATTACTCAGAGAAAACCTGAATCTAACATTGCTGCTACTAATGCTTAATTATGCACATATCTTATTAATGGAGATTACAGAAATTAGTATTAATTTCAGTCTGTGAGCTGATAACACTGTAAAAGTTCTGTACCTGTGCAACTATATCTCTGTTGTTGACAAAGTACTTATATATACCACATAATTTTTGATCTTCTAGTAATCGATTGAAGTTAAACAGGGTAGATATTATTCATCACATCGTATTAATAAGAAAGCTGGAACTTAGAGAAAACCTTCATGGGTTGGCCTGTCTGAAGGTTATTTGAATTGAGATAAGGGCACAGATATACAGAGTAAGTTTAGGATTTTTTTCCAGCAAATCACAGAATACAATTTTGAAAACTACAAGGATTGTAGTTCCCAAATATGAGCCTTAGGAAAGTTACTCTCTTAGTCTCAGATGTTTTATTTTATTTTTTTTGCATGTAAATGTGGATGGTAGCTTTGTGGTGAGGACAGTGAATGATGATGTTACACCCAAGTATGCATGTACGTATGTATTTATGTTCATGTAGGTTTGTATGTTCTGAAGGACACATAATTATTGATATTTCTCGTAATAGAATCACAAAATTTTAGAATTGAGAGGACTGAATGATTACCAATTTTCTTTGCTTTATCCGATTTTTGAATATTCTTCAGATGAGTAGCCAATCAGACTTTTGGGATTTAACTGAAAACAGATGGTTTTTGAGAACCTGCCCCGCCAATGGAGCTGAAGAGCTATCATGCATTTAACAGCCATTGAGCACTTATTATATGCCAGGCACCACACTAGACATACCGTTAATGTGATAATTTTGCATGTTGCATGCACTTTTCACGGAAAAAGTGTTTATATAAAATATATTAAAATTCATGTAGATATAAAATTAAAACTAGGTATCTGCATGGGAAATAAGTGTACATATAAAGGACAATGACCAGATCTGTTACTTTAGTGATTAGTTTGAAAGATTCCTATGACAAGAACTTTTCTTAGACTGGGAGAATGATGACCATTTCAATTTACATCTGTATTTGGTAAAATGTTGAGTGGTGAAACTGGGCCAGGATTTACATTGTAGTAGCTTTGGAAAGGTGAAAAGAACAAGAACCATGGAGAGAGGCAGAGTAAGTGAGAGAGAGAGAGACAGAGAGACAGAGAGACAGACAGAGAGAGAGAGACAGAGAGAGATCTATTAGGTTGGTGCAAAAGTAATTGCAGTTTTTGCCATATATATATATATATAAATATATACAAAAATACATATAGACACATACAGAGAAATATGTATGTATATGCATATGGACATATATACACATACACCTTAAACATTTGTCTATATAAACATACATATATTACATATATATATATATATATATATATATATATATATTTTTTTTTTTTAGATGGAGTTCCACTCTATTGCCCAGGCTGGAGTGCAGTGATGCGATCTCAGTTCTCTGCCATCTCTGCCTCCCAGGTTCAAGTGATTCCCCAGCCTCAGCCTCCTGAGTAGCTGGGATTACAGGCGCATGTTACCACGCTCAGCTAATTTTGTATTTTTAGTAGAGACGAGGTTTCGCCGTGTTGGCCAGGGTGGTCTTAAAGTCTTGACCACCTCGACCTCCCAAAGTGTTGGGATTACAGGCATGAGCCACCATACCTGGCCTATAAACATGTATTTTATAAAGAATTTCATATATACCAAATACACATATATAGTACACATACATATGTATACACATAATATATCTATTTAATTCATAATATACCTATTTCAGTCTTAAAACGATTTTAAAACCCTTTTAGACATGAATATCTTCATTTAATTTTCAAATATTTAAAGAAATTTGAGGCTCAGAGACAATAATTCTTCACTGTTGCAATTTAAGCTTACAATCTTTTTTTGAGCAAAAATATGGCTGGGATTTGAGCTTGCGTAGAATTTAAAACCCATGTGTTTTTTTACTACACCATACTGTTTCCAGTTTGTAGCCTAAATGTTGTTATGAAAGAAGCTTCTGGTATGAAAAGAAATAGAAGAAAATAGAACATAGTAAACCCTGAGAAGATAAAAAGATTACAGCAGAATGATATTTTGCTGGGACCTCATAACTGTTCAAAACTGTCAGCAACTGGGATTTTTTTCTTTGAAACGGAGTCTGGCTCTGTTGCCCAGGCTGGAGTGCAGTGGCGTGATCTCAACTCACTGCAAGCTCCGCCTCCCGGGTTCACGCCATTCTCCTGCCTCAGCCTCCCAAGTAGCTGGGACTACAGGCGCCCGCCACCGCGCCCGGCTAATTTTTTGTATTTTTAGTACAGACGGGGTTTCACCACCGTGTTAACCAGGAAGGTCTCGATCTCCTGACCTCGTGATCTGCCCGTCTCGGCCTCCCAAAGTGTTGGGGTTACAGGCGTGAGCCACCGTGCCTGGCCCCACAACTGGCATTTTTAATCTACAGAAATGAAAGATAATCTGTATCTAGATTTCTGCTGTTTCACTTTATGTTACATAGTCCTCACATGGTATATGATGTGGCAACATGCTTTGCCCCATCCATTTCATGTACCCTGAATGGATGCTTGTGGGTTTTAGCCTTTCCTTGCTTGTAGCTAATGTGTTTTTACTACTAATTTGGTAAAGTCTCTGAGCAAAACGCTGCTGAAGAACTCATGCTTTGGTACTAGAAGTGTGTTCTCTAACTGGGGAACTGTTTCACTTACCTGAAAGAAAATTAACCTGCTCACAGAGTGCAGCCAGCTCTCATTCTGAAGTTTGAAGGGTGACTCCATGCGGAACCAAGGTTGCAGGAACTCCTCTCTTCTTGCCTGGATTTTGATCTTTCTCCCTTCCGAATTTGTAAACAAAACCTTCGCTCTAGGCTTGAAAATTCTTACAGTGAAATCTCTGGCCAAAAGAAAATGATTCTTCCAAAATGTGGAGAAAAATTGGCCAGATTTGAGAGTGTTTTGGATTGAAAGTGGCAACCGTGTGCCAATATCACAAAGAACATACACATTGCCTCTGCTTACACTCGTTTGTGCATAAATTACAGATTATGTGGCTACAATCAATGCTGTGCAGAAAAAGTCATGCACAGTCTCTGGTATTTTGTGTAAGAGACTAGTTGCTCACTTTGTGGTGGCTGGATTTTATACATAAGAATTTCCCTTCACATTTTGCAATTTATCTACAATATTTTTTATGTCAAAACACACCATTATCTTGAAGCCATTCCATAGTATCACTAATAATAGTTCTTTGTTTCTTAACAACAGAAGTTCAAGACCCTATTTAATAAGATTTCATGAACTGGTTGATTCTATAGCAAGGTTTAAAGACAGAATGGTTTCACTTTTGACACTTGGTCTTTTCACTAATAAGAAAAAAAAGCAAGTAACAGTCTCTGGTAAAACACTAAAAGACATCTGAAAACATATTTTATAAAACAAAATGATTCTATCATGCTTTTGTGTTATATTTGTATAGATTAATTTACAAAACCCATTTACATGTATTAGCTCTTGTTTAATAATTTGAATTAATCAAAAACTTTGAGTATTTGCTTTTTAGTACTCATTGAGCTAGGCATATGTAATCTTCAATATAATTGTGTGAGGCAGGTTGTATTCTTTTTGGTTCTGAGAAGAGGAAAACGAGTCATAGAGAAATTAAATTATATGACCAAGGTTACACGCAGTTAATCTTGGTAGCAACATTGCTCAAAGATCTTTTGTTTCCAAATCTAGTATCCCTTTTGTGACATTTTGCTTCTATTATGTAATGAGAGATAACTCCCTTAGGAATTAATGTCATTCTTATCTACACTCAAATTATTTACTGCAGAAAACAGTCCATCCTGAGCAGATCTAAGAATTTCCCAAAATGAGCTATTTGAAACATTTCCAAATTATTCCTAACCACTATGTATTGGGCAATAAAAGAAATTGCTTTCTTGTATTTTCCCCTTTGTGTTTGTGTACCTGCTCACAAAAATCATCTCATACATAATGCAAGGTAATAAACTACAGCGTGTAATGGTGTAATGGCTACAAAGCCTTGCCCATGTGGAAATAGAACTGGAAATCCATTACTAGTGATGCACCCTTCAAATGCAATTCAAGTTTGACAAACATTAAACAATTTGGGCAGGCACTTGCAGCCAATGTTTCCTCTGAGTCTTTTTAGGTGTCTCATCATCATGTTATTATTCTAAAACGCCAGGAAGAATTAACAATTTCCTTCAGGTAAATCACTATGAGTTGAAATGCCACACAGGAGTAACCATTGCCCATTTTCTTCTGGGAAAGATAATATGAGCTCCCTATTCACAAGTTGTTTTCTCTTAAAATGATAGGTCTCTTGAAATTTCATTTTCTCTGTGGCTTCTAAAATATGTTGCCATTTGATCACAATCTCAAATAAAATTGGTGTTTTTCTAATAGAATAAGCACATTCTCATTCACTTACAAAAAGGTGAATATAATTGATTAGTGGCTCTGTTTCCTTTTGTATATGAAACAAAATAATTTCTAGTTCTCAATGGATTAAAATAAATTTCCTTTACCAAAAAAAAATTTCACCCAGCTAAATGAATAATCTTGCTTACGTAGACTGGTTTTATTCTCAGGAAGCATTCATTAGAAGTGTCTAAATATATCTGGTTTTGAGGTATTTTCTTGCTTTTTTTCAGAAGGGAAGAGGTTCTGAGACTCTCTTGTTTATTTCTTAGGGAAAAAAACCTTTATAATTTACAATTTTTTTGTCTTTGAAATGCACACTTAAAGACATTCGTTTTGGGCACTGCGTTGTTATCCCATTGAGCTGAAAAATTTTTGATCTTTGTACAGGGCAGAAGTAGGGAGATTCAAGCAAAGAATTTAAGTACAATAAAACATGATCTTAGAAACATCCCCTTCTTATCCACTTTACTTCTGTTTGGTGAGAATAAATTTTCTCTCTCTCTTTCTGGATTTTTTTTTTAAATGTAAAAATTCTCCAAAGTAGAGAGAATAGGGTGATTTACTAAGTGCTCATCACTCACGAAACTTATTTCATCTATACTCCTCCCTACTCCTACCTTCAGAATATTTTGAAGCACATCTCTTTTCATTCTTAAATATTTCAGTATATTTATATAAGATAGTCATTGTATTTGGCAACCATAACCATAATACTATTAACCTAGCAATTAGTACTTCCTAACATTATCAGAAAGGCAATTATTGTTCAAGTTTCCCTGATAGTTTGTAAAACGTCGTTTTCCATTTGATTTGTTCAATTTGTGATCCACTCAAGGCCTACACAGTACACTTCTCTGAGATTTCTGTAAATATCTTTCAATCTGTATGTTATCCCTTCATCATTTTTTTTTAATTCTTATTTTTTTTTTTTTTTTTTTTTACAATTTGTAGAAGAAAATGATTTATTGCTCTGTGGTACTATTCACATTCTAGATGTTGCCAATTGCTTCCTTGTAATGTTTCTTGATGTCTTCCTCTACTTCTTTTGTTTTCTATAAATTGATAGTTTGATTAAAAAAAAAGTTTAGAATACTTCATAGGTTGGCTTGCACACTTCTTACTTGATCACATCATGGGTATATCGTGACTGGTGTGTCTCTTTTTTACATGATGTTGTAGATCATATTATTGTTTAACACAGAATCTCTTTCTCCATTGAATGCTTCCCTTTCCCCAGACATCATGAGAGAAGTCTACCTCCCAACTACAGGGGTATTGAACTTACAATTTGGCTTGCTGTGGCTTATAGAATGGGAATGTATATGAAAGAGATCTGTGCCAAGACTGTGCCAAGACTACAAATGCGTTTGCATTGTCTGGCTTAGCTTCTAGAATTCTTGCCCTCTGCCATGAGAATCATGTGTTTCAAATAGTAACTGCTTCTTTTATCTTGGGTTGCAGATTGTGAAGACAGAAGAAGTCAACCTGAAAACAAACCACAGTTTGGAATCAAGCCAAGGTTAGCATCAGTTGACCCACAGATCCAATTTTTTCATAATCAAGAAATAAATGTGTGTGTTTACATGCTATTGAGTTTTGAAATTACTTTTTGACCAACATCATTGCAGTAAAAGCTTAGTGATAGAAATGTTAATATTGATCAATGAATTGGGGTGTTATCAGATTGCTCTGTCCTCTTTTAACTTAATGGTTTTGGCAACCATTGATGATTATTGCATAGATCCTTTACCTCATTATGGGATGCGATGTGGTGATAGTCTAAGTCTGTCATTCCTCACTCATGTATTAATCCCAGCAGAGTACCTGAGAAGGAAACTTGGGTATGGTTTTGTAAACCAAAAATAAAATTCCAAAGTCCCCCAACCATCTGAATAGACTTCCTCCTCAGCCAGGGCTGTTTTAAAATTTAACCCAAGAGATTGTTCCAGGCCACGATGAGAAGTGAGAGTAGAACATGCCTCATTATACCTCTCCAGCATTAACATCAACACAGACATTAAGTCTGATAAGAAACACCTTGCAACCTATTCGCTCTAAAGCCTACTACCTAAAGGCTTCCTCTGCTAATAAGAATTTGGGTATTCATAACCCTTTATCTTAACCCAGGCATCCCTTTCTATGAATCCCAGGTCTTTAGATAAACTCAGCCAATCATCAACTAGAAAACTTTTAAATCTACCTATAAGCTAGATGACCCATCCCACCCTCAGTTCAAGTTGTCCTGCCTTTCTGGACCAAACCAATGTATTTCTTAAATGTGTTTGATTGAAGTCTCATGTCTTAAATAAAATGTATAAAGCCAAGCTGCACCCGGGTCACCTTGGGCACATGTTCTCAGGACATCCTGAGGGCTGTGTCATGGGTTATGGTCACTCGTATTTGACTCAGGACAAATCTCTTTAATTATTTTACAGAGTTTGACTCTTATCATCAACAGTTTATAAAGGAAAGTCAGAGTAATTTTTTTAAAAATATGATTTCACTTTATTTGCTAGTTTTAAGAATAGTGAACTGTTTCTCTAGCATCCTCCAAAGATGAGCGACGTGATTTGGTTTAAATTATTATGTACTCATGGATTTTCATTAGTATAAAAATGTCAAACGCTGTTTTGTGTATATCCACCAATTGCTGATATTAATCTTTTGATGCTCACATTGTCTACTCTTACTATTTCTTGTTAAAAATATTAAGTTTCTTAAATATTAGAGCTAGAAACCTTTGTTTTATTTTTCTAGTGGAGCTGCTTTTCTTTTCTTTAAGACCTAGAAATTATTACTAAGTTTAGGGAGGCAGAGAAATTTCTGACAGTAAAATTCCCTGATAGACTGAGTCAAAGGCAGTGAATGCTGACTGTTAGGAAATCCCGAGTGGAGGGCAGTGTATTGGAAAATGGCTCAAAGATCTACCATCTAAGATTAAGGGCCTTTGCAACTACTGGTAGGGGATTCCTGACATAAAGATGGTATCCCAGTTAAGTGATCTTCAGCAAATGGCAAATAAAGGATTAACTGCCGAGAGCATTAGCCCCACTAATTCAGTATTTATAGCCATTCAAGTTATTAGCTTTTTAATTAACATGGAAAGATCTGAAAGTACCTAATCATATTCCATTCTAATTATATTAACAGATTACACACATGAAAATTAAAATTTTGTTTTTCTAATATTCTCTTTAAGAATGTGCAAATAGAGTTGATGTTTTCTTAACAAATGTCTCTCAACTGTTATTATGTTTATAAACAGAATAGAAAAAATACAAGTTAATGGTATTCATTTAAGTACGTTGCATCCAGTTGGGATTATCGAATTAAAACAGGCTTTACACAAGGGTATTAGAGATATACCACATCCATTTATTTAATTCCCTGTAATAATAATCTGCTCATTGAATTATTTAACACATCTTTTTATAAAGGGCTTTGTGCACACATTAGGATTTGAATATGAGCAGATTAGATTGTTACATTTATTTCCTTTAAGACAAAATCAGCTGAAAGAGTTATTTCAGCGTCTATAGAATAGAAATTAAATAAAGAAAAGCAAATGCAAATTTGAGAAAAGAGTAAGAATCTACTTCTGATTCCCTGATTGCTCACTTGGGCTCAACTTTAATGATGTTGGCTTAGGAATTTTACTGAGTGAAGCTTCTAATCCTGAGATCTTTTAGTTCTTTTATTAAAACATCAAGCCAAATTCTTGTTTTAAAGGTTTTTTTAATATACTTTATGTTAAGCCCTAAGGATACATGCTGTCTGTGCTTGTAATGTAATCTAAAAATGCTCTTTGATATAATGATCCAAATATTGGATCAACTCCAAGGTGTAAGAAGTGGGGGCAGCTTTCTGTGTCAAAATAGTTTCTTGAGCCAGGGGGATTTGGTCTGACACTTATCTGTTCTAAAGAGGTGATAGGAAGATGTATAAAGTGTCAATGTTGTTTTCCTGCCATATTCAGACCTTAAAGCATTTATTGCCCTTTATCTTTACCTGAGCTCTGATATATGAGGCCAGCACTTCCCTATAGGGAAAGTGACAGTCACATCATTAGAAAAAAAATAGAATTTATGTTTAAAATTCAGAATCTTTGTCCTAATGAAAGACAAATGACTTCAGAGGAATCACTGTTGAGGTGGCAATCCCAACCCTCTCTTCAGCTCTCTCTACAATTTATAAGTTGAGATGTAGAAAATGAGATGGAGACAGAAGCATTACAATCCTGTAAAGTCCCTTAAAGAGAGCCCTGTACCTCTCTTTCCTCATCCCAGTTGGATGTATGAGGTAGTAGTAGTTTTAACAGTTTTAATTTTCCATCTGTACATTAAAAAATCACTCCAAAAGTTTTGGAACCACAATCTTTCTTGTCACTTTTCATGATTTTATACATTGACTGGGTTCATCTGAGGAGTTCTTATGTTACACCTGATGCTACGATTTGGACAGGAGCTTCAATTATCTGGGGGCTCAACGTGGCTGAAATGTCCAAGTTGGTTCATTCCCATGACTGGTGCACTGATGAGCAGCCAGAAGACTGGGCTCAGTGAGGATAAGGTACTGGGATGACTAGACCGTCTTCCTCCCCCTTTCTCTCCATGTAGTCTCAGGGCCTCTTCCTCTACATGTTCGCTTCAGTAGATTAGCTGGACTTCTAACATGAAAACTCAAGGCGTCCAAGAGGACAGAATGGAAGCTTGAAGTTCTTTTTAAGGCTTACACCCAAAACTGGCACAATGACGTTTTAGCTACATTTTAGGTACAGATTTAGTATTGACTGGAACATCTATAAAAGCATGAATGTGATGCACTGGGGTCAACTTTGAAGAGTATCTACCAGGAGAATAGAAATCTTCTTCCAGTTTGTGGATCTGAGAATAGAGAATACATTGTATGTTTTTTCCTGGCTGCCCTTGATGGTTGCAATCCTCATACTGTTTCCAGCAATCCCACACCCTGATCATGTATAGTGTAGTTTCATGGGTTTACTCTGCAGATGGGCCTGACAGGACAGTTTGAGCCTGGCCTCAGAGGGATTTAGTGAACCAGGAGACGCTTGTGGTCTTGATGAAGAGATGATGGATGCTGCCCTTAATAGGGATTTATACACAGAAGTTCCTTGTGCCTTTGTGAGAATCTCATAGATTATAAGGGACTCTAAAAAACCATGTGTTCCATCTCTCTAGAAGCAGATTCACTTATCACTGGTGTTGAGAACCTGATATTCTATAACTTGACCTATAAGATTATTTACAATTTCTAGGTAATATATATTTTTTTCTATTTCAGCTTAGTTAAGACTATTTTCTATTAAACATCATTATTCAATCAACTAATATCTGTTGGGAACTTACTATAGAGTAGGGACTATTTTAGGAGACACAGCAGTGCAAGCAGTTTGCTAAAGCTCTGCTTTGCTTGAGCTTTGTAGTTATATAAGAGAGGAGACAGACAATACAAAACTTAGAATATGTGATGTATGACACATGATATTTAAAAGAAAAGGAAAACAGTTCTAGTATACGTGTGCTTGGGAGTGGAGGTGGGGAAATAGAGTGTGCCTTACTGAGACAGAGACAATATGAAATTAAATACCTGCAAATTTAAGAAAGATAATTCCAAGTAGAGAGAATAACAAACGCAAAGACCTGAAGGTGAAAGCATAGCTCGCTTGTTTGTGGAATCAAAAGGAATGTAAGAAAGCCCTCGAAGCTGGACCAGGGTGAGCAAGGAAGAGAAACATAAAAGATGATGAGTCAGAAGACATAAAGGAGAGCATAGTCAGAGGTTAACGTGTGTAACAACCATTTCCAACTCTGCAGGAAAATTATGCCATATAAAAACTATTTGAGTACCTATTTATTATTGATATATAATAGTTGTACATGTGATATTTTCATACATATACCCAATATGTAATGACCAAATCAAGGTAATTGGGAAAGCTAAAATATCATATATGTATTCATTCTTTGTGCAGGGAATATTCCAATTTTTCTCTTTTCTAGATATCTTGAAATATACCATACATTATCATTAATTATAGTCTCCCTACTGTACAATTGAATAATATAACTTATTCCTTCTGTTGAACTCTGTTTCGTACCCACTAATTAATTTTTCTTTATTCTTCCCACTTCCCAGTCTCTGGTAACCACCATTGGACTCTCTACCTCCATGAGATCAACGTTTTTAGCTCCCACATAGAAATGAGAACATATAAGCCAGGGATGAGAACATATAAGCACCTTTCTGTGCCTGACATATTTCGCTTAACATAATGCCCATCCATGTTGCAACAAATAATAGGATTTTCTTATTTTTTTATGGGGTTCACAGAGGGGTTCACAAAACTGAAGGAAGCATTCGCTTCCATTTGCTGGTTTACAATTGAGAATACAACTCAAGTATAGCCAGACGGAAGAGACCCGCAGGGCAAAGTATGGAGAAGGGACATGGGGCTTCTGTACCCTCTCTGGGCAAGCCACCCACCCAGCACCTTAATATGTTCAGCAACCTGGACATTCTCCAAATCCTTTGAGTTAAGGTTTGTCTGCAGGCTTTATTACGTAGGTATGCTGGATGAAATTATTGGCCACTAGTGATGGACTCAATCTCCAGTACTCTTTCCCCTCTCCCTGTAGTTTGGAGGGTGAGGCTGAAAGTTTCAATCCTCTAACCGTATGGTTGGTTTCCCTGGTAAGTAGCTCCCATCTTTTTTTTTTTTTTTTTTTTTTTTTTTTGAGACGGAGTCTCGCTCTGTCGCCCAGGCTGGAGTGCAGTGGCGGGATCTCAGCTCACTGCAAGCTCCGCCTCCCGGGTTTACGCCATTCTCCTGCCTCAGCCTCCCGAGTAGCTGGGACTACAGGCGCCCGCCACCTCGCCCGGCTAGTTTTTTGTAATTTTTTTTAGTAGAGACGGGGTTTCACCGTGTCAGCCAGGATGGTCTCGATCTCCTGACCTTGTGATCCGCCCGTCTCGGCCTCCCAAAGTGCTGGGATTACAGGCTTGAGTAGCTCCCATCTTTAAGGGATTTCCAAAAGTCATCTCAGTCACATAAACTCATGTGTGTTTGAAAGGGGTTTGTTATGAACAACAGAAGATGCTCCTTTTACTTTTATCACTTAGGAAATTACAAGGGTTTTAGGAGCTCTGCCTGAGAACTGGCAACGAAGATCAAATATATATTTCTTACTACCTCACACTATCACATTTAAGGCAGTTTATAGTTGTTTTTCCTATTCAAGAAGTAACTTTGTTACAATTTTCATTCTTGCAGAGTCACAGTGCTACATGATATATTTGTGGCATAAAAATTAAGTGAGTTTGTTTTCTTCAATGTATTCACTCTAAAAGCAAAACAATCCGATAAGAAGCTGTAGTCACGCATCACTTAATGGCAGGCGTACATCACAAGAAACACCTCCTTAGGCAATTTCATTGTTGTGTGAACATCAGAGTGTACTTACACAAACCTAGACAGTACGGCCTATTACACACTTAGACTAAATGATACAGGCTATTGCTCCTAGGCTCCGAATCTGTACAACATGATACTGTTCTGAATATTGTAGGTAATTGGAACGCAAAGGTAAGTATGTGTGTATCGAAACAAATCCAAGCATAGAAAAGGGACAGTAAAAGTATGGTATAAAAGATTAAAAGGTGGTACACCTGTAGAAGGCACTTACCATGAATGGAGCTGGCAGGAATGGAAGATGCTCTGAGGGAATCAGTGAGTGAGTGGTGAGTGAATGTGAAGGCCTAGAACATTATCGTACACTACTATAGAATTTATAAGCACAGTATACTTAGGCTACACTACATTTATAAAAACAATGTTTTCTTCAATAATAAATTAACCTTAGCTTATGATAACACTGTAACTTTTTACTTCATAAGCCTTTAAAAATGTTTTTGTTTCTTTTGTCATAACATTTAGCATAAAACACATTGTACAGCTCTACAAAAACATTTTCTTTCTTTGTATCTTTTAAATTCTATGGGCTTTTTTTCTACTTTAATTTTTTTTTCTATTTAAATGTAAACAAACAAACAAACAAACAAAAACTAAGACACAAACACACACATTAGCCTAGGCCCGCACAGGGCCAGGATCATCACCATAACATCTACCTCCATGTCCTGTCCCTCTGGAAGGTCTTCAGGGGCAATAAGAGGTATAAATCTGTCATCTGCTGTGACAACAATGCCTTCTCTTGAAGAAGCTGCCTGAGGCTGTTATATGGCCAACTTTATCTCTCTCTCACTGTCTGTATATACATACTGTATATATATATACACATGTATACGATATATATATACACATTCTATATATATGCACAGAGAGTGTGTGTATGTATACACTGTGTATATATGACAGATATATGCATTATATATATATATACACACACACACACAGTAAGAGAGCAACAGAGAGAGTACATTTTAAAATAACAATAAGAAGTAAAGCATAGTAAATACTATGTAATACGAATTTTTTAGCTCCATTATAATCTTACGGGACCACCACTGTCTATGCGGTCTGTGGTTGACTGAAATGTCTTTATGGGGCACATGGCTGTAATTGATTTTGTCAAGTCATAAATTGCCATCAATTGCCTTCTTTGTTTTTCTGCTCTTCAGAGAGAAATTTTCTTTAAATGGATTTCAAATAGCGTTTGTTGGGATTTTTTTCTCCATATTAAGTGCCTTCTGAATATTTCAGCAGTTATCACCTGCCAGGCCATAATAATTTGTCATCATAAAGAAGGAGGAAATTTTTTTGCGGGACATATATTTAAATGATTCTGCAGCATACAAAACCATCTGATACTGAGTGCTTGCCTGTTCTTGCTTGTGTGACTTTTGCCTGGCTTATGATAAGCAGCAGTAATATTCTACGAAATGCCTGTATATCCTTAAATTTTGGAATCAGTTTATTTCTCTAATGGTTACATTATCAAGTACACTTATTTTGTTCTTTTAAAAATATATTTTATTGGAATATAATCTACTTAAAGAAAAGTGCACGCAAATTATGTGTATCATTGGGTGAATATTCATAAAGTAGCCAGCACTCAGATCGACTGTGTAGCCAGCACTCGGATCAAAAAACAGAACATTTATGAGCACCAGGACACCCACCTCGTGCTCCATCCTAATTTTTGCTTCCCCTTTCAAGTGTAATCACTATTTTGTATTCTGGTACTTCAGATTCATTTTTCCTATTTTTTAAATATGAAGTTTTCCCAAAGATATACTTTTTACTGGACATGATACAAATATACTCTTTTGTTTCAGCTTCTGCGTCTCAACCACAGGTTCATAAGACTCAAAATAAATACCGACAGTTATGTGCAGCCAGTATTTATTTATTTTTATTGCTGTGGAATAGTCCATTGTATTAATAGACTGCCATGGGATTTTGAGTTATGGAATTGACACTAGACTGTGAATCTGAGCAGCACACTTGATGTCAATGAGTGGGACAGTTAACACCTGACTCTCCGTGGCAGTTTGGCTTTCCCAAGAAAGCTGCCTCTGAGATATTGATTAGTGCATGTAAGAACTTACTGGAATGTGTCCCCTCAAGCAACACCTGTGGGAGAGGGGAAGGAAGCAACACGAGGTGGAGGAAAAGTTGGGCTGTGATGAATGGATTTCACATATTCTCCACTACAGGATCATCGGAAAGTACAGAAAATCTGACCATTCCTAAGAAGAAGAGTTGGATTTACTCTCCTTAGGATTTAAGGCCAAGTTCAATAAATAGTGAGTCACTGTACCTGCTACATTATTTTATGTCCGAAAGCTAGAAATGACATAGCTTACTATACTCCTCCTACCCAGTGTTTCTCTAGCCTGTGCTAGACATATTCGGAGTTGGAAATCTACTACATTTTTGGGGAGTGCTCATGGTTAGGGAGCTCTACCTTATATTAAGCTGAAATCTACTTTCTTGAAAGTGATTAGTCTACTGGCTCTAGCTCTGTCTTCTAGAAAAATTTGGAAGATTAATCCTATTCCTGAAAAAAAAAATCAAGGTTAGCTTCTGGATGCCCCATAACATAACAACTCTTCTGTAAGTTGAAGAGTTAAAATTATAACATGGCCTCAGCTGCCCCTGCTTATGATGTTCCTTCAGACTTGTCTTCATTTCCCTCAAGGGGGCAAGACCTTTTTCTCCCATATCAACCAATCACTGAATTGGTGCTGCTCACAGTCAGAAGTCTTGACCTTGAAGCAGGTATCTCTCTGCAACACAATAACTTCCACACTTCTTGGTAAATAAACATTCCTAATAGTAACAATCTAACAGGTGCCTCCCTGCCTTCTCTAGGGACCAGGTCTTCTAAAGGATCCCTGTGATGCTAATAAGTATGCAGACATATGCATTTAGTCAAGGTTAGAGTCCTTGTGAGTTGAAAATGAAAACAAACAAACAAACAAACAAAAAAAACCTCGAACTTTAAATTGAGCTGTGGAGAAAGCTGTTGAATCACTTAAAATTAGGTAATCATTTTGTATTGTGCTCTCCTGTCTCTTGTGTACTTCACAGTGTTCACATTGGGTTTATGATAAGGAAAAAGAAAGAAGCCTAATCAAATTGTCCCACTTGCGGTGCTGAACGAGTGTCCATGTCCGCCTTTCATGGTGGCAAGGTAAGAACAAGAAGGTAAGGGGAAGAAAAATGAGAAGCAATATTTTTTTTAACAACCTACTCTGTCCAAAGCACTCTACTACTATGTGTTTTCCATGTTTTGTGTCATTAAGTCATCATGACTCTGTGACGTATCTATTCCTGTTCCCACTTAAAGAAAGAAGAAGGAAGAGGAAAAGAGAGCACGGTGGATCAACAGTTAATACGTGTTGAAAATAAAAGTTAGACTCAAGTTCAACTTATTCCAGTTCACTTTTTCTCCCAACCACAACACACGTTATCTCTGTAAGATGAGATGAAATGAGCATAAACCACCGGGTAGGGCAGCTGAGTATTTTCCCTTTACTTACAACAGGGTACATATAATTTAACTTAACAGAAACAGTTCCTTATACCATGTGTTTATTCACTGATTTCAACATAGATTTTGTTTAGGATAAAAACACATTTAGTGTTCATGCTCACTAGAAAGAAAGCCTCAAAAGACAGGGATCTTGGTCACTCCTGCATCCCTAGCACCTAAAACAGGGATAGAGGAATTTCAATAACCCATTTCTTGATTCAGTAAATGACATATCAGTTCTTACAGCTCTGCAGCCCTTAAATACCAACTGATACACATTCAATTAAGTCAGTCAGTTAGTGACAGATGGGAAATATGGGATTTGTTTGTATAAACATAAGCAATAACTCAGGATTCTCTTCGTTTTCAAAAAAACTAATGAAATTAAAGCATCATCCAAGGACACACAACTTATGACTTCAGTTTATCCATGCAAAGAGCCCTCTTAAAAACAAAGGGTAACTTTGAGTCATTTTCTGTCTCTTCCTCCTTCCTCATTCTTTCCCCTTTCTCTGTATCACTTTTATTTTTAAAAATATGGTGAAAATAACTTATGAGAGAATAAAACACCAAAAGAGTCAGACGCAGAGAGTCTGAAACTGAGGGGGAAAGTGAGGACCAGCTGTGGCAACATTTCCAGAGGTGGCAGTCAAGGAGCTACAGATAGCAGAGTTTATTTATAGTTAAAGTAAAGTGAACAGCGATGCCTTGTGATGATGTTGGCTGTGAATTTTTGTTTTAAGGAAGTGGAATAAATAATACACCTACCTTAAACAGGAGAAAACTAAACTTGGAAAATCTCTTTAATGACAGACATAAAAGGAGTTGTGAAATTATGCTGCCTGGTACTTTTGCTGTTGTGCAATTCCTTTGCAGTAGATGAATAATTCAATCTCAAGCTCCCCAGTGGAATACTTTGGGGCATCTACATGAATCTCATAAATATCAAATTTATTTGCTTATAGTCATTACTACATGCTAAAGAAAATGGATTTCACATATTCTCCACTACAGGATCATTGGAAAGTACAGAAAATCTGACCATTCCTAAGAAGAAGAGTTGGATTTACTCTCCTTAGGATTTAAGGCCAAGTTCAATAAATAGTGAGTCACTGTACCTGCTACATTATTTTATGTCCAAAGGCTAGAAATGACATAGCTTACTATATTCCTCCTACCCAGTGTTTCTCTAGCCTGTGCTAGACATATTCAGAATTGGAAATCTACTACATTTTTGGGGAGTGCTCATGGTTAGGGAGCTCTACCTTATATTAAGCTGAAATCTGCTTTCTTGAAAGTGATTAGCCTACTGTCTCTAGCTCTGTCTTCTAGAAAAATTTGGAAGATTAATCCTATTCCTGAAAAAAAAGTCAAGGTTAGCTTCTGGATGCCCCATAACAGCTCTTCTGTAAGTTGAAGAGTTAAATATACCTGTTGCTTTAACTATTCCAAGAATGATAGATGCATGAAAAGACATCTGTTACCATCATTTTTTAAATTGTAGATTTCAGGTCTAAATAGGGTTCTAAAGTTGGCACAAGCAAGTTGTCTACACTTTTTTTTTTGCTTATATACATCATAAGATATTTTTTAAATAACTGCTGGGCCCCTCGCACATTTTTAAGTTATCATCTAATTTTATGTTTGAAAACTGTCTTGTTTAATTCCCAACCTCATGTTTATATTTGTTAAATACATTTTCCTCAAAGTTTTGAACAGTAGACTTTCCTCATTCAATTTGTGGAAAATATTCACCATGTAGAAAATATTCACCACAGAAAAAAACAGAGGTTACTGGACAACCCTTCAGCCAAATCAGCGCAATTTCCTCACTGACTATATCAGATATAGTCAAAGCAGATAAATTTGTTAATATGCAGCTCCTTGACAACCCCTCACTACTCAGTTCTAGGAGAAATAGGTTGATAAGACCTAGAGTGCTGCCATATGTTTATCAGCTGGCTGAAATACGGCACTACCCTCTGAGAATCTCTTACCTACCTGAGCTGTGTGTCATTGAATTGTCCCTTTGTTTGAAAGCTAGAGGTTTTATATTCTGGGATGGTGCCCCAGGTCAGTAAAATTTAGGATAGATGAGAAGAACAACTCTGTATCTCTCTCTGTCTCTCTCTGTCTCTGTCTCTCTCTCTCTCTCTCTCTTTGTGCACGTATGTGTGTGTGTGTGTGTGTCTGTGTGTGTGTTCAGTAACTAATGGGAACAGGGTACTCATTTAGCAGATTTCATGGTGGAAGGCAGTTTGCCATGCGCATTTTCACTGAACTAGATTTAAGGACAAATAAAGATGAAAGAAGGAAAGTGTTCTTATGTTCCTGCAACTTGTATGGTAGTGTCATGGGATCCTTAGGGTGTCGCTTCGCCAGCTGGAAACCTCTGTGGGCAGTGGCACCTTCTGCTTGAGTATTGCTCATGCCTGCTGGGCTTGTTATACCAACTTGGCCTGGCAGGCTGTGCTCAGCTCGTGTTACTGGCCTGGATGCCACGAGCCAGGTGGAGAGTAGCAAGGGGTGTGTGAGCAAGTGAGCATGGGGTCTGGACACTGAGCACAGCCAGGCACACTCTCTGCTGCAGCATGGCAAGTAGCTCCAGGCTCCAGCTTTGTGCAAGGCTGTGAATGGACCAGATGTACCACAAGAAGCTTCTGCTGTGGGCACCAGCATCTGGATGAGGAAAAGACGGTGGCATCCAAAAACTCAGAGATGCCAGGAACCGCAGAGCCCCAAAGAGAGTATTATATAACATGTCACATCCCTGGCTCAGGGAGCCCGGGGGTCTGGGCTCCCAGAAAGGCCCCAGCTCTTCTCTCTTTCTTATTGCCCACAGCTTCATGAGTGAGGGGGTGAGTTTTTGGGGGATGGGTTTCAGCCCGTTTGTGTTACAGGTCTCTCAGTCCCACTGTCCCACTCTGGCCACGGATCTTGGCTTGACCCCTCTTGGACAGGAAGTACCACTGCTACTTCCTGTCATGTGGGGCAACCACCCAGCACTGGTGGAGGAATATAGTGTTACAGCAGTTCTAGCTAGAGAAATTCTAAGGTCTGGGTCCCAGAAGGGTTGCCACTCTTCACTCCCACAGTCCAGGAGTGTGTCACCACTTGCAGCTTAGTGAGTCAGTCAGGAATGTGTTACAGTTCCTTTCATGCCCTGTATTTGTCAAGTCCTAAGTTCTTGTCCCGTGTCCAGGAAGAATGAAGTTACGTGGACAACTGGAGGGTGAGCAAGGAGGAGAGTTTTATTGAGTGACAGAATGGCTCTCAGGAGACCCGAAGGGGGTAGCTCCTTTCTGCAGGTTGGCCACCCTGACGAATGTCTGAGTCTGGCTGAATCGGGGATTTTTAAGGTGCTCAGAACGGAGGAAGTGCATGCTGACTTGTCCATAGGCAGACATAGGCAGACCTGGATAAAGCACCATCTGACTGGCTGAAAGACATCAGTGAAGTTCTCATTCCAGGTCATGAACCCCACCTGGAACTGGGAGCCCAGTCCCCAGGCTTCAAGCTGTCCCTGGCTTGAAGGTGGGGTTTCACTGGGGACCTACCCCTTCCCTTCCCTCCTGAGAGTCTATGTGCCTCCCACCACCATCAACATGCCATCCACAGCATGCAGGCTGTTCCTGCTGAGGGGCACCCGCAGGCCCATCACAAGCTGCCCTCAGTACCTCAGCCTCCCTCCAACGCTTGTCGGTGCTCAAAGTCTGGAGGGGGCCAAGGGAACAGGGGGCTGCATATCAGTGCTGCCCCAAGTACATGTACACCCGGCCAGGTTGTGACAGCGCTCAGGCTTGGCCACAACTTTGCTCTGCACTGGAATAGACACCAGGAGCAGGAAGAGGTCTGTGAGTGGGAGCAGGCACTTCTGAGCCCGCTGGGGGAAAGGGTTTCCTGAGCTCCCAAGAGTGCAGGGATGCCTGGGTCTGGAGCTGCAGCTGGGCAGCTATATCTGCACCTGCGGGCAAGGACTCCCTCCCCGCCAACTCAGTAAGGTGTGGGGCTCCCACTGGAATCACCAGTTACCAGCCACCACTGAGCACACAGTCGTGGTCACACCTCCCGCACTGCAGCTGGAGTCCTCACAGGGGCCACCCCAGATGGACTCCCACCGCCATCATTAGGGAGCTATCGTATTGGCTGTCTGTAGAGGAGACACCGAGTATTCTTTGCATGCTTCAAGCCTTCACATTGCAGATCATCAACATTAAAGTAATATGGATGTATATGCCTGGCTCTAAGTGGCCAAATGTGAATCTAATACACTCCTTCTAAAATAACTCAGAGCCTTGGGGGAATAAAGGGGTTCCCAAAAACAATTTGTTAGAGTTAGTTCTATGAAGAGTGTTGGAAGAACACAGAATTCAGAATAAGATGTTCCTGAGTTTCCCTGTTGTCTGTTTTTTGTTTGTTTGTTGACCAGCTATATGCCTTCAGCATGCTTATTTGCAATTACGGGCCTCCATAGGTTTTACTGTTTTTCATTTTTTTTTTGTTGTTGTTGTTTCTTCTTTTTTTCTTGAGACAGTCTCATTCTGTCACCCAGGCTGGAGTACAGTGGCAGAATCTCGGCTCACTGCAACATCCACCTCCCAGGTTCAAGTGATTCTCCTGCCTCAGCCTCTGGAGTAGTGGGATTACAAGTGTACACCACAATGCTGGGCTAATTTTTATATTTTTAGTAGAGATGGGGTTTCACTATGTTGGCCAGGCTGGTCTCAAACTCCTGACCTCAGGTAATCTGCCTGCCTTGGCCTCCCTAAGTGCTTGGGTTAAAGGCCTGAGCCACCCGCACCTGGCCATTACTGTATTTCTTACTATGACTTCTCTTAGCTCCCTCAACCGATGCACGTGCTTCTAATAGGTATTTCCCTAGGAGTCTCATCAGATTTAAACTTCTTTGATCATTTTTTCAGCCTCAACTAGCTATTTGCAAGCATATTTCTCCTAGTGACTATTTAAAAATGTAATGTCCAGTAGAATACCAGATGATAAGAATGGATTAGCTGGTGGGGCAGGGAGCATTACAAATGTGTTTTGCTGAGGAGTGTTAAAAGAAAAAACTTCAGTTGAATTAAATTTAAAGGAGTTTAATTGAGCCATGAACAATACATTGATAGGGTAGCCTGCTGAGCCCAAATAGGCTTAAAGACTCCAGTGCGGCCACGTGGTGGAAGATATATGGACAGGAAAAGGAAAGTGAGGTATAGAAAACAGAAGTGAGGTAGATAAATTGCTGGATTGTTTACAGCTCATTGTTTGCCATATTTGAACATGGTTGGAATAGTTGGCTATTTGGTCAAAACTCGGTGATTGGCACAAGTGTAGGCAACAGTCTGTTTATACCTCTGCTTGTTATAGTTCACAATGTACAGAAAAGCCCTTAGGTAAAACTTAAAATATGTAAGGATGCAGCTTTAGGCTAAACTTAATTTAAGAGGAGGAAGAAGGAGTCGGAGAAATGAATTCCATTGATGCTGTTTATTTTAACAGTAAGGACAAAGAGTCTGAAAATTCCAAAAACACTATTCTTTTTAGCACAGCAAGATTCTCTCCCTTCTTTGTCTAACCCTCTAAAATCCAGAAATCCAAACTTTTCACACCCCTGGTGATTCGACTAGCTATGATTGACAAGCCAGCTTACATTTGCATTTGTACTTCAGTTTCATCTGCATTGGAAACATAGTTTGATTAAAGGCCGTATTTCCATGAATCTTTTTGTTTTCGTAAAAATTCAAATATGCACAGGTAACCACATCTCTTTCTTTTTTTCTAGATCTGAACATTTAAGATCTATAACTTTTTCATCTAAGAAGTATTTAAAATCAAACATGTTAACAAGTTTTAAAAACCTGTCTTGATTCTTAAGGAAATCAACAGTCTTAATAATCTCTCTAGAATTTAGATGTGCAAGTCCAACTCTGAGTTTTAACCAAGAATATTTTAAACTATAGCACCTTTGGCCTACACCATAATAAGGCAAAAGCAAGGTGCAAAGTCTCATTCCTTTCACAAACTGGATAACTTTTTAAATGTGCACTAGGATTCTTAATATTAAAATTATAGGAATTCAAATATTCAGCCTTTTCTAGTGAGGTGAGTGAGGGGAGAGTTCATTCAACAAAAGAAATTTATGGTAATTTATATACTCTTTGACTTTTGAAAAGGTAGCACTTTGAGCACTCTGCCAATGTAAATTTATGACATTTGCTTCAACTATGGAGTTTGCCTTTCTCTAGGTTTAGCTTTGATCTGAGTTGATATTAACTGAAAGTTCTTCCTATAAGAGATATATGCTCATCTGGGTGAGCACTCACAATGAATCATCCCAGACAAGCTTTTCATAGGTTGAGTGAAATCTGCTAACAATGGAATATCACAGGAATAAAAGGATGGGTTCTGGAATCAGAAGCAATAGATTTGAGTACAAGCCCTACCGTTTCTCTATTGGTAGTGAAGAGAAATCATAGTAGTCATAGTGAAGTACTAGATTTGATGAGAAGCCCTACTGGCATTGGGCAAGATAATTTCAATACAGCCAGTTTCTTCATCTTAAAGCAGTAAGCACTAAAATATATACTGTATAGGGTAATTAAAAGTATTAAATATATGTCTGTCTTGTGGTAAACGTAGAAAATGTCATATATTTTTAATCTAGCATTTAAGAAAGTGCCTAATACATGAGATGCTCAACATATGCTGTAAAAATAAAATGATCTAACACTCATTGACAGCTTACTACAAGCCAGACAATTCTAAGCATTATATAATGGATAACATTTAATTAATTGAATGAACTAAAGTGTATTAGTCTATATTAATAAGACATTCTTCGTATAAGTGAATTAATTGTAACCTAAGATCTGCGAGATTTCAGGAATCTATGGATGGTTTCCAAGAGAATTATTAAAACCTTGATATTTCTGCAGTTTTCAGTTTAAATATATTTATATGCATTTATTAGAAAGAAAAGACGTAAAACAAAGAGATTCTCAAAGAAGTTCTGTAAACCTCAAAGTAGATGAGTCATTGATACAGATGATTACTTTGATAGCCTCTGCCAAGTGTGTGACACAAGTTGAGTGAAGTTCAGAAAGTGGTTAATTAACCCCTGAGCATTACTAGTATTGCAGTTTCTGTAATTAACACTATAAAACATTTTAACTGATCCCTGAAGATTTTTCTCTCATTTTAAATAGGTTATAGCCACCCAAGTGTGTATTTCCCACATCTACTACTAGTATCTGTGTAAACTGGGGGCTGTTGGGAAGAAAAGCGAAAGAAATATTGTATTTTCCTTACATTTACATTAAGAATGAAGTTGTGTGAAATACTATCGTAGGTCCATTTAATGGATTTTCCAGTCTAATTTTTCATCTATGACCCTTGTTCTAAGGAGCATTTGGGGGAAGAACTTAGTGTTTGCTCACACTGGGTTTTGTAACTGACACAGTTCAAGTCATACAGTAACTCAAGTCATATATAGTAGCTGAAGAAATATTTTTTGAAGAAATGGGCAACTTCATAAAGTCTGAAATTTTACTAATCCCAGGTAAATATCTATATCAACATATATAATTCCATTTCATATAAAGTGATAGACCAAAGATTTACACAACTCTGTACTTGGCATGCTGCTGATAATAACCAATGCCAGCTGAAGAGAATTAAAATGGAATTTTAAAGTTTTACTTTTCTATGTATGTATGATATGTATGATATTAAATGGATAGTTACAATTTTACTTTTCTACATATGCATGAATATAAATATATCAGATATTTATATTAAAATCTCTAAGTGGCTGATTTTCAACTAGATCCCCCACACCCATGAAAGCTGTCTATTGTTCATTCCTGACTATGTTCATTTAAAAAATAAACAAATAATCTATACTAAAAGGTTTTTTAAAAGTAAAAATCATTTGAAATCCAGCTACCCTCATATGGCCCCTATTAGCATTTTTAAAAATTGAGATATAATTCACATGCCAAAAACTTAACCCATTTAATGTATCTAATTCAGTGGTTTTTAGTATACTTATAAAGATGTGTTACCATCATGATTATACAGTTCCAGAACATTCTCATCACTCCTCCCCAAAATCCATGTATCCATTAATTGTCACTCCCTCATCCCCCTTCCCCCAGACTCTAGCAAACATTAATCTCTCTTTATGGATTTCCTTATTTTGGACATTTCATATAATTGAAATTGTAAAATATATGGCCTTTTGTTTCTGGCTTTTTTCTTTTAGTATAATGTTTGAAGATTCATCCATGTTGAGGTATTCTATTAACATTTAAGTGACACATTTTGAAGGCATCTCTCTGAACTTAGCTATATCCCGTTTAAGAAATGCAGCTAGCAAGCAGAGTTGTGTTCAATTTTGCCCATGTGTTAGACAAGACAAAATAGGGTATTGCAAATGTGAATGAATAAAATAACATGTTTGCCCATTCTACCCTTACAATTTAAGAAAGTATTAAAGAAATATGGAAACTGTAAAACATATTGAGTGGTATATGTCATCTACTTAGCTATGGCCCAGAGAGCTTGGTGAGTTTACCAGGTCACTCTCTCAGGTTTTTCGTTTGTTCATTCGTTTGTTTGTTTGTTTGTTTTCGGCTCAGAAACCTAATTTAGTCTTCTCATGAAGAGTAGACTTGTTTCCCAATCAAAGTCTCATATTAAACTGAGCTCATAGGATTTATGTATTGAGACATAATAAAAACATATTGATTTATAATACAAAAAATTGTCCAAAAGTTCGTATGATTGACACATTTTCTCATCGTAGACATATCTATGTGAAAATCCAAATTATGTTCAAAATATTGCTTAAAGACAGAATAGAAAAATTAGATAATTTGATTGTTTAATAGCTTAATACACTCATCTCACTAAAAAGGATTTTAGGTCGTAGTTATTTCTGACTGCTGCAACAAATAGCAATAAAGCGAGTGGCTTAGAGAAGAAACATTTATTTCTCACAGTTCTGGGTGCTGTGCAGTCGAAGATCAAAGTGTCAGGTAGTCTGGTGTCTAGTGAGAGCACTCTTCCCAGTATGTAGATAAATGGCTCTCCTGTCATTGTATCCTGTCATGGGAATGAGCAGAGAGAGATCCCCTGTGTTCTCTTCTTTTTATAGGGGCATTAATCCTGTTTAAGATTAGAGTTCCAGCCACGTTGCCTAATTACCTCCCAAAGGCCTCACCTATGATGCCATCACATTGGGGATTAGGCTTCAGTGTATAAATTTTGGGAGGGGGACACAGACATTCAGTTTGCAGCACCTTAATTGTAAAATTTGCTAACTAAAGTTTTATCTTCTCCTAGGTGGATTTGGGGTGCACAATGGCATATTTATTTCTATGTTGCTTCCTTTGAGGCAAGTTAGCCTTCTCTTCAGATTGAAAATTAAAAAAAATAGAATCCATCATCCATTTTTGGAAAGTCTCTGACCTGTGAGTCTCTTTGTCTCTTTAAATTATATTTTCATATCTTTACGTTTGCTAACTGCCTGTTGCATAATAGAGTACAATCTTAAGTTCTTAAGACGGCATCTTTCTACAACTTCCAAGTTCCATATCTACAACAGAAAACTGTCCCAAGGTGAAAAATTCAAAACAGTAATTGCAAAATATTGTTCTTCCAATTATAACATCTTTGAGGCTGCTGAAAGAAAAGGTACATGTTTGAGAAATAGTGTAAAAGATCTGAAATAAACATCTGTGTTGGTACTGGTGTCATTGCTGTATTTAGAGCTTACGACACATTTTTATTTTGACTGTAGAATGTGTTAAATGACACAAGTTGTCTCAGAAGTTGGTTGACTCAGAGTAGACACTTATAAGAATTTGTTGTTGTTCTTAGCGACAGGTGACATTTTTTGCTAGGGCCACCTTTAATCCCATTGACTTTTACCAATCCACTGATCTTGTTTGATTGGATCTGTCTGCTAGTGAGGACTAAGTTTCAATCAAATCTCTTCCTGTAGCACCAAGCCCAGGGAGATGATGAATAAATGAATCTGTAACCAAATCATTATACATGTGGGATGTCCACAAATAAATGAACCCCCTGCCTCTCCCTTCCCCTCTTTCTTCCTTTCCTTCACCTTCTTCTTCTCCTCATTTTCCTTTTCCTGTTCTGCTTCCACTTCTCAGTGAAGAAATCCTATTTATCTCTTGGCCAATAAGGTTTTTATGAAGGAACTCTGTTTTCCAGTCTGATCTGGGAAAGGTGAGTTTCCTAGGATTCAAGTAAAAAAGAAGTTAGTAGATATTGTATGCTAGGCTTCAACAAAATAATAAAATGATTAAATATAAAAATTACACAGAATAATCATCAGTCTCTAAGAATGCATGTTATGATTATTCACACACTAATACCAGAACCTTTTTGATTATAGTATGGAAATCCTTATTCAAACTTACCTCTGACAAGTAGAATAGTGATCAACAGGACACTTAATTCCCAATTGTGGGCCAGGCACAGTGGCTCATGCCTGTAAACCCAGCACTTTGGGAGGCCAAGGTAGGCGGATCACGATGTCAGCAAATTGAGACTATGCTGACCAACATGGTGAAACCCTGTATCTACTAAAACACAAAAAATTAGCCAGGTGTGGTGGCACATGCCTGTAGTCCCAGCTGCTCAGGAGGCTGAGCCAGGGGAATCGCTTAAACCTGGGAGGTGGAGGTTGCAGTGAGCTGAGATTGCACCACTGCACTCCAACCTGGCGACAGAGCAAGACTCCGTCTCAAAAAAATATATATATATATATAAAATATATAATATATAAGATCTTATATATTACATATGAATGTATATATTATATACATGAATGTATATATTATAATGAATATATAAGATATTATATAGTATATATAAGTATATAAGATTAATACTATAGATTATTTTATATATATATATCTGTTCAGTTCTTCTGAGATAAATTGTTCAGAATAAAGAGCATGTCTGTTTATTTTACTTTAAGTAAAATAAGAACTTTACTTAAGTTCTGTGATACATGTGCAGAACGTGTAGGTTTGTTACATAGGTATACATGTGCCATAGTGGTTTGCTGCACCTATCAATCCATCATGCATTAGGTATTTGTCCTAATGCTCTCCTCCCCCTGCCTCCTACTCACCGACAGGCCCCTGTGTGTGATCTTCCCCTCCCTGTTTCCATGTGTTCTCATTGTTCAACTCCCACTTATGAGTGAGAACATGTGGTGTTTGGTTTTCTGTTCCTGTGTTAGTTTGCTGTGGATGGCGGCTTCCAGCATCATCCATATGCCTGCAAAAACATGAACTCATTTTTTTATGCCTGAATAATATTCCATGGTGTATATGTGCCACATTCCAGTCTATCGTCAATAGATATTTGGGTTGGTTCCAAGTCTTTGCTATTATAAATAGTGCTGAAATAAACATATGTGTGCATGCGTCTTTATAGTAAAATGATTTATAATCCTTTGGGCATATATGCAGTAATGGGATTGCTGGGTCAAGTGGTATTTCTGGTTCCACATCCTTAAAGAATTGCCATACTATGTTACACAACGATTAAACTAATTTACACTCCCATCAACAATGTAAAGTGTTCCTATTTCTTCACAGCCTTGTCAGCATCTGTTGTTTCATGATTTTTAAATAATTGCCATTCTAACTGGCATGAGATAGTATCTCATTGTGGTTTTGATTTGCATTTCTCTAATGACCAGCGATGATGAGCTTTTTTTCATATGTTTGTTGGCTGCATAAATGTCTTCTTTTGAGAAGTCTATTCATATCCTTTGCCCACTTTTTGATGGGGATTTTTGTTTTTTTCTTGTAAATTTGTTTAAGTTCCTTGTAGATTCTGGATATTAGACCTCTGTTAAATGAGCAGATTGTAAAATTTTTCTCCCATTCTTTAGGTTGCCTGTTCACTCTAATGATAGTTTCTTTGGCTGTGCAGGAGCTCTTTAGTTTAACAAAATCCCATTTCTCAATTTGGCTTTTGTTGCAATTGCTTTTGGTGTTTTAGTCACAAAGTTTTTGCCCATGCCTGTGTCCTGAATGGTATTGCCAAGGTTTTCTTCTAGGGTTTTTTATGGTTTTAGGTCTTACATTTAAATCTTTAATCCATCTTTAAACGTTAAAAAGTTAACGTTTTTATAAGGTGTAACGAAGGGGTCCGGTTTCTGTTTTCTGCTTATGGCTAGCCAGTTTTCCCGGCATCATTTATTAAATAGGGAATCCTTTCTCCATTTGTTGTTTTTACCAGGTGGGTTGAAGATCAGATGGTGGTAGATGTGTGTTGTTATTTCTGAGGTCTCTGGTCTGTTCTGTTTTGGTACCAGTACCAGGCTGTTTTGGTTACCGTAGCCTTGTAGTATACTTTGAAGTCAGATAGCATGATGCCTCCAGCTTTGTTCTTTTTGCTTAGGATTGTCTTGGCTATATGGGATCTTCTGTGGTTCCATATAAAATGTAAAGTAGTTTTTCTAGTTCTGCAAAGAAAGTCAATGGTAACTTGATGGGAACAGCATTGAATCTATAAATTACTTTGGGCAGTATTGCCATTTTCAAGATATTGATTCTTCCTATCCATAAGCATGGAAATTTTTTTCATTTGTTTGTGTCCTCTTTTATTTCCTTGAGCAGTGGTTTCTAGTTCTCCTTAAAGAGGTCCTTCATTTCCCTTGTAAGTTGTATTCGTATGGATTTTATTCTCTTTGTAGCAGTTGTAAATGGGAGGAGTTCACTCATGATTTGGCTCTCTGCTTGTCTATTATTGGTGTATGGGAATACTTGTGATTTTTGCATATTGATTTTGTATCCTGAGACGTTTCTGAAGTTGCTTATCAGCTTAAGGATTTTTTGGGCTGAGACAATGGGGTTTTCTAAATATACAATTATGTCATCAGCAAACAGAGACAATTTGACTTCCTCTCTTCCTATTTGAACACCATTTATTTCTTTCTCTTGCTTGATTGCCCTGGCCAGAACTTCCAATACTACGTTGAATAGTAGTGGTGAGAGAGAGCATCCTCTCTGGAAAGCTTCCAGCTTTTGCCCATTCAGTATGATATTGGCTATGGGTTTGTCATAAATAGCTCTTATTTTTTTGAGATATGTTTCATCAATACCTAGTTTATTAAGAGTTTTTAGAATGAAGGGGTGTTGAATTTTATCGAAGGCCTTTTCTGCATCTATGGAGATAATCATGTGGTTTTTGTCATTGGTTCTGCTTATGTAATGGATTACTTTTATTGATTTGCGTAGGTTGAACCAGCCTTGCATCCCAGCAGTGAAGCTCACTTGATTGTGGTGGATAAGTTTTTTGATGTGCTGCTGGGTTCAGTTTTCCAGTATTTTATTGAGAAATTTCACATCAATTTTTATCAGGGATATTGGCCTGAAATTTTCTTTTTCTGTTGTGTCTCTGCCTGGTTTTGCTCTCAACATGATGCTGGCCTCATAAATCGTGTTAGGAAGGATTCTCTTTTTCTCTATTGTTTGGAATAATTTCAGAAGGAATGGTACCAGCTCCTCTCTGTACCCCTGGCTGAATTGGTGTGAATCTGTCTGGTCCTGGATTTTTTTTTTTTTTTTTTTTGGTTGGTAGGCTATTAATTACTGCCTTAATTTCAGAACTTGTTATTGGTCTTTTGGGGGATCCAACTACTTCCTGGTTTAGTCTTCGGAGGGCATATATGTCCAGGAATTAATCATTTCTTCTAGATTTTCTAGTTCATTTGTTTGAGGTGTTTATAGTATTATCTGATGGTAGTTTGTATTTCTGTGAGATCAGTGGTGATATACTCTTTATCATTTTCTATTGTGTCTACTTGATTCTTCTCTCTCTTCTTCTTTATTAGTCTAGCTAGTGGTGTATCTGTTTTGTTAATCTTTTCAAAAAATCAGTTCTTGGATTCATTGATTTTTTTAAGGGTTTTTCACGTCTCTATCTCCTTCAGTTCTGCTCTGATCTTAGTTATTTATTGTATTCTGTTAGCTTTTGAATTTATTGACTCTTGTTTCTTTAGTTCTTTTAATTGTGATGTCAGGGTGTTGATTTTAGATCTTTCCCACTTTCTCATGTGGGCATTTAGTGCTATAAATTTCCCTCTAAACAATGCTTTAGCTGTGTCTCAGAGAATCTGGTACATTGTCTTTGTTCTAATTGGTTTCAAAGAACTTCTTTATTTCTGCATTAATTTTGTTGTTTACTCAGTAGTCATTTGTGGCAGGTTGTTCAATTTCCATGTAATTTTGTGGTTTTGAGTAAGTTTCCCTAATCCTGAGTTCCAATTTTATTGCACAGTGGTCTGAGAGACTGTTTGTTATGATTTCTGTTCTTTTGCTGAGGAGTGGTTTACTTCCAGTTATGTGGTCGCTTTTAGAATATTGCTATATGGCACTGAGAAGAATATATATTCTGTTGATTTAAGTTGGAGAGTTCTGTAGATGTCTATGAGGTCTGCTTGGTCCAGAGCTAAGTTCAAGTCCTGAGTATCCTTGTCAAATTTCTGTCTTGTTGATCTGTCTAATATTGACAGTTGGGTGTTCAAGTCTCCCAGTATTATTGTGTGGGAGTCTAAGTCTCTTTGTAGGTCTCGAAGAACTTGTTTTATAAATCTGGGTGCTTGTGTATTGGGTGCCTATATATTTAGGATAGTTAGTCTTCTTGTTGCATTGATCCCTTTACCATTATGTAATGCCCTTCTTTGTCTTTTTTGATCTATGTTGGTTTAAAGTCTGTTTTATCAGAGACTAGAATTGCAGGCCCTGCTTTTTTTTGCTTTCCATTTGCTTGGTAAATATTTCTCTACCCCTTTATTTTAAGCCTGTGTGTGTCTTTGCATATAAGATGGGGCTCCTGAATACAGCACACCAATGTATCTTGACTCTATATCCAGTATGCCAGCCTGTTTCTTTTAATTGGGGCATTTAGCCCATTCACATTTAAGGTTAATATTATTATATGTTAATTTGATCTCGTCATCATGATGCTAGCTGATTATTTTGCACATTACTTGATGTAATTTTTCATAGTGTCATAGGTCTTTATATTTTGGTGTTTTTGCAGTGGCTGATACCAGTTTTTCCTTTCCATTCTTAGTGCTTACTTCAGGAGCTCCTATAAGGCAGGCCTGGTGGTGACAAAATCTCACAGCATTTGCTTGTCTGTAAAGGTTTTTATTTCTCCTTCACTTATGAAGCTTAATTTGACTGGATATGAAATTCTGGGTTGAAAATTTTTTTAAGAGTGTTGAATATTGGCTCCCGACTCTCTTCTGGTTTGTAGGGTTTCTGTGGAGAGATTTGCTGTTAGTCTGATGGGCTTCCCTTTGTAGGTAACCTGACCTTTCTCTTTTGCTGCCCTTAACATTTTTTCCCTCATTTCAACCTTGGAGAATCTGATAATTATGTGTCTTTGAGTTGCAAGTCTCAAGGAGTATCTTAGTGGTGTTCTCTGTATTTCCTGAATTTGAATGTTGGCCTGTCTTGCTAGGTTGGGGAAGTTCTCCTGGATAATATTCTGAAGAGCGTTTTTCCAACTTGGTTCCATTCTCCCCATCATTTCAGGTACACCAATCAATCATAGGTTTGGTCTTTTCACATAGTCCTATTTTTCTTGGAGGCTTTGTTCATTCCTTTTCATTCTTTTTTCTCTAATTTGTTTTCATACCTTATTTCACTAAGCTGATCTTCAATCTCTGATAACCTTTCTTCTGCTTGATCAATTGGGCTATTGATACTTGTGTATGCTTTACAAAGTTCTCGTGCTGTGTTTTTCAGCTCTGTCAGGTCATTTATATTCCTCTTTAAAGTGGTTGTTCTAGTTAGCATTTCCTATAACATTTTATCAAGGTTCTTAGCTTCCTTTCATTGGGTTAGAACATGCTCCTTTAGCTCAGAGGAGTTTGTTATTACCCACCTTCTGAATCTTACTTCTGTCAATTGGTCATTCTCATTCTCTATCCAGTTTTGTGTCCTTGTTAGAGAGGAGTTGCGATCATTTGGAGGAGAAGAAACATTCTGGGGTTTTTTGGAATTTTCAGCATTTTTGAGCTGTTTGTTTCTCATCTTCGCGGATTTATCTGATACCAGTTTTTGATACCTTTGATCTGATACCTTTGATCTTTGGGACTGATGACTTTTGAATGGGGTTTTAGTGTGGGGGTTCTTGTTGATGTTGATGTTGTTGTTTTCTATTTATTTTTTTCTTCTATCAGACCCCTCTTCTGCAGGTCTGCTGCAATTTGCTGGAGGTCCACTCCAGACCCTCTTCACCCAGGTATCACCTGTGGAGGCTATAGAATAGCAAAGATTGCTGCCTGCTCCTTCCTCTGGAAGCTTCATCCCAGAGGGGCACCAGTCAGTTGCCAGCCAGAGCTCTCCTGTATGAGGTGTCTGTCAACCCCTGTTGAGTGGTCTCTCCCAGTCAGGAGGCACAGGGATCAGGGACCCACTTGAGGAGGCAGTCTGTTTATTAGCAGTGCTGGTACTCAGGGCTGGGAGAATCTATCTTGACAGGATCAGCTGCTCTTTACAGAGCTGGCAGGCAGGAACAATTAAATTCGCTGAAGCTGTGTGAACAGCTGCCCCTTTCCCCAGGTGCCCTCTCTCGGGGAGATGGAAGTTTATCTGTAAACCTCTGACTGGGGCTGTTATCTTTCTTTAGAGATGCCCTGTCCAGTGAGGAGGAATCTAGAAAAGCAGTCTGACCACAGCTGCTTTGCTGTGCTGTGGTGAATTCTGCCCAGTCCAAACCTTCCATCCTCCTTAGCACTGTTAGGGGAAAACCACCTAATAAAGCCTCATAATGGTGAATGTCCCTTCTCCCACCAAGCTTGGTCATCCCTGGTGGATTTCAGACTGCTGAGCTGTCTGCGAGAATTTCAAGTCAGTGGTTCCTAGCTTCCTGGGCTCTGTGGGAGTGGGACCTGCTGAGCAAGACCCCAACAGTGGCCCAGTTTTGTGCTTGAAACCCAGAACCCTAGTGGTGTAGGCCCACGAGAGAATCTCCTCATCTGCAGGTTGCAAAAACTGTGGAAAAAGCATAGTAACCCAACTGGGTACTTCACGGCTTCCCTTGCCTGGGGGAGGGAGGTCCCCTGGCTTCTTGCACTTCCCGGGTAAAGCCATGCCCCACCCTGCTTCTGCTCACCCTCTGTGGGTTGGACCCACTTCCTAACCAGTCCCAGTGAGATGAACTGGGTACCTCAGTTGGAAATGCAGAAATCATTCACCTTCTGCGATGGTCTCTCTGGGAACTGCAGACCTATTAGCTCCTGAATAGGAGCTGTTCCTATTCAGTGATCTTGGCTCCTCCCATCCGCATGTCTTTTTTTTTTTTTTTTTTTTTTTTAAATGTTGACCAAGTGATTCTATTTTGCACTTCTGAAGCAGATCAATTAACAAACATGATAAAAATTAGAACCAAATTATAGCATTCAGATCTCTCTTGTTCAATAGCAAAATGATGAGTCATCTGAGTTACAGAAGACCATGAAATAGGATGGTCAGTAATCCATACACGAAGTTTCAGTAACTGTAGGGAATGGAACAGAAGGATGTCCCTGTTGGAAGACAAAGTAGGCTGATATTTACATGAAACTATAAAAACCCTATACAACTAAGAATCTATAAAAATTGGCATAAAAGAACAACCAAAAATCAGATAATACTTTTCTCATCTGCCCTTGGACACCTGAAATATATTTTCTAGAGGAAATCCAGTTTTATTCCATAATTAGAAATAAGGCTTAAATTTCTCTTCCAGCTATTAAGGAGTAAGGAAATAAACTTACTCTTTCTGTTCTGCAATTAGAAAACTAGGCAAATATATGAAACAATTGTCTTCAGACATAGAACAACAGACATTTTAAGAGATAGGTCCCTGAGAGGGAGGACATAAGAAGGTGGGGTCTGTGATTGTCCTAACCTACTACCTGGAGTTTTCTGGGCACAGCACAGGGAGGGGGAAGACTTTATAGCTTGGTGGCCTTGCTGGACTAAGAAAACAAAATTTGGAGTTGGAGGAGGCCAAAGAAACAGAGTTTGTAGGTGAAATAACCAGATAAAAAGTGCTAGAGATGCCCAGAGGGAAAGACAGAGGGGAGACAGAGAGAGAGAGAGAGAATTGGAGATCCATGGAGGGTTCCCCTTGAGGCTTTGTCTGAATACCAATGTACACGTGTGAGTGGAACAGTCCCAGAGCTCACACAGAGAAGGGAATAGTTCCTATTCTCATCATCCAAAGTGGAAAGAGCTTCTAATCCTAATATATGGAATGTCAGACAGAGTTCTCATAAGGATATTGCTTAGTGATACGGTTAAATTAGCCACGGACTAAGAACTGCTCTGGAGCTGCTCTAACGGAGCTGAAAACAATCCTCCAAATGATCCAGCAGATTGGAAATAATTGCATTCCAGAAAGGAAAACGGTACGTGCACGCGCACACACACACATATATACACAAGCAAATATGTATATATTTATACATATACGCTATAACTATATATATTTTAAACTCAGCACCCAAAATGTAAAATTCACAATATGTGCATTCAACCAAAAGTTACCAGCATTAAAAGAAGTAAAAAAGTATAATTCATAAACAAAAGAAAATTCCATCAATGGAAACAGATCCAGAAATGACACAGTTAATAGAATTAGCAAGTAAAGCCATTAAAATAACTGCCAAATTAGTAATTCAATTCTAGTAGGCCTTAACACAGTCTAAAAATAAAGTTGTAGGTTACAACAACTGTAGACTTCATAAAGCTGCCAGCATCAATAGGGCAAGAAATATCAAGGTGGATAAGAGAAACTGACCCTAACCCAGAAAATATAGAGGATATCAGGCCTGAGTATGCTTACTCTTTCTAGTGCCATACAGTCAAAAAACCACATCCTTCTTCTTTCTTCATTGGAAGATGGGAATGGGGAGGCCACTGGAGAGATTTATATCTCAAAGACTGAATACTACCCAATAGGGACTACTACAGTTTTGGATCTGATGAAACATTAAATTCTATTAGATACTTACTACCTTCCTTAATCCAACTCAAGCTACTTAGTGCATGGGGGTTATAAGAATGACCAGCTTAGTTATAGACAATAAAGGAGCTGTATTTTCTGGGCACATTCTGGTTATTTTGTGACTCTGGCAGCAGAAGCCACTCTGTTTCTCTTTAATATTATCAACTTTGTTCAGATCATTTCTTTGCTTTGATGTTTTGTTACTGGAACCTCTTTGAAATTTTTTCCACTTTGTTTCAGATTAATTTATATTCCCCTCAGATGTACAGTTGTAAGATTGAGTATTGCTCTCTATTCACTTTCTTGTAACTTCAGTGTGTCACGGGAGGCCATGTTGTTAAGGGGAAGAAAGAACCAGAGGTGGACCCTGATATTTTGTGAAACATTCTATACCTCAGTTCAGTCTTTGTCACTCTGCAGTTGTGGGTTTACTTTACTTCAGGAGGCAGGAATAGTTGGGCTTCTATAGCTTATCACTTCAAAAGGGTTTCTAGAAAAATGGTGGGCATTTGTTTTTCCTATTTCTTGTATTCCTTTGAAATTGATGGCCAGTACTTTGTATTCTCATAGTTTTTTTATTATTATTATTTGGACTGTGGGAAACTTGATTAGAATCTCCTGTTTCTTTCTTTGGTTATCACTTTCCTAAATTAATGGCATAAGGCTGAATTCCTTTTCTTGTTTCATGGCTACTAGTAAATAACTTTGCTGAATTTAACTATTTTTATTTATTTTTAAATATAATTATTAAGCTTTATCCTTATATCTTTACCTACAATCCATATTCTGCCATCTTTAATTAAATATAAGAAAACTAAGAGTTCTTCTAGTATATTTTTCACACAATCCAAATTTGTGTGTGTGATAGGTGTTCATGTGTATCCAACATCTGCTTTAACACATCACATGCCTATCTGCTCTTTGCTGGATAAAACAGAACATCAGAAATTTTTTTTTCAAATATTGAGATTGATGTGTACCCCTCAAACCTTCCTACACTGTTGATCTGGCAGCGAGAATTTCAAGCCAGTGGTTATTAGCTTTTCTATACTAGTCTTATTTTTATACCTTGTGGTTACACAGTGAGTCGACTCCAATTTCCAAAAGATCTATTTTTCATTTATTTAAAAATTAGATAGGTATAGTTACTTTTAAAAATAAATATAAGAATACAACTATATGCTTTCCGCAGGAAACTTACTTTAGATTGAAGGACACGAACAGTTTGAAAGTGAAAAGATAGACGGGGTGAGCTGGGCATGGGGAGATGCTGGTCAAAGGGTACAAAACTGTAGTTATGTAGGATATATGATGAATAAGTCTCTAGAGATCCAATGTACAGCATGATGACTAGTTAATACTATTGCATTGCGTAATGGACATCTGCCAAGAGTAGATTTCAGGAGCTCTTATCACATACACGACTTAAAGAAAAAGAAAGATAACAATATGAGGGGATGGATATGTTAATTTGCTTGACCATAGTAATCATTTCACAATGCATATGTATATTAAAATATCATGCTGTACACCTTAAATATGTATGAAAAATACTTAGAAATAAACTTAACTAAGAAGGCAAAAACCTTATACATCAAAACTGTAAAATATTACTGAAAAAAATGAAAGAAGACACAAATAAATGAAAACATAACCTATGTTCATAGTTTGGAAAACATAATACTGTTAAAACACCATTACTACCCAAGGTGATTTACAGATTCAATGCAATCCTTATCAAAATTCCAATGGCTTTTTTTTCAGGAAATGAAAAATCCATCCTAAAATTCATATGGAATCTCAAAGGACCCTGAATAGCCAAAACAGTCTTGAAAAAGAACAAACATATAGGTCTCACACATTCTAATTTCAAAGCTTACTACCAAGCTGTGATCATACAAATACTGTTTTACTGGCATTAAAAAGAGACATAAAGACCAATGGAACAGAATAATTAACCCAGAAATAAACCCTTGTGTATATGGCTAAATAATTTTTAACAGCAGTGCTAAGACCAGTCACTGAAGAATGGACAAAGACATATTGTTGGTGCAACTGCATATACACATGAAGAAAAAGGAAGAGAAAGAGAAGGGCAGAAGAAAGGTGAGGGAGGAGTAAGAGAAGAAAAAAGAGGAGGAAGAAGATGGTGGTGGCGGCTCTTACCTTATACCTTATTTTAAAAAATACTCAAAATTAATCAAAGACCTAAACTGAATAAAACAAGGGAAAACTTCATAACATTGAATTGGGCAACTAGTTTTTAAAATATGATACCAAAGGTACAGTTGACTAAAAACAAAATAGACAACTCGAACTTCCTCAAAATTAAAACCATTTGTGTATCAAAGGGCAGTGCCACTAGAGTGAAAAGTTAACCCATGGAACTGTGGAAAATATTTGCAAATTGTACATCTGATAAGGAACTGATATTCAGAATATATAAAGAATTCCTATAATTCAACAACAAATAAACTAACAACCCAACTTAAAAATGGGCAAAGAACTTGAAAAGACATTTGTTTTAAAAAATATGCAAATGTCCAATAAGTACATGAAAAGATGCTTAACATTACTAATAATTAGGAACTCCAACTGAAGCACAATGACATAGGACTTCACACCCATTAGGATTACTATTATCAAAAAATTAAAATAACAGGCGCTTGTGTGGATGTGAAGAAACTGCAGTGCTTGTGTGTTGTTGGTGGGAATGGAAAATGTTATGGCACTTCATCAAAAAATTAGAGATAAAATTATCATATGATACAGTTCCACTTCTGAGTGCATACCCAAAATAACTGAAAGCAGAACTCAAACAGATATTTACACACCCATGTTTATGGAGCATTATTCACAATAGCCAAAAAGTGGGGGCACCCCACATGTCCATCAATGGATGAATGGATACATAAAATATGGTATGTACATAGAATGGAATATTATTCAGCCTTAAAAAGGCAGGAAATTGTTACATATGCTTCAACTGGGCTCAATATTGAAGATTTTATGCCAAGTGAAATAAATCAGTAACCAACAGAAAAATATTGTATGATTATACTTGTATTAGGTACCTAGAATAGTCAAATTCATAGAGACAAAAAGTAGAATGGTGACTTCCAGGGTCCGGGGATACAAATGAATGGAGAGTTAGTGTTCAATGGGTACAGGATTTCAGTTGAAGAAGATAAAAGAGGTGTAGATATGAACGTTGATGATGGTTGCAAAACAATGTGAATTTATTTAATGCAATTGAACTGTACACTTAAAAATGGTAGAAATAGTAAATTTCATGTTTTGTATGCTTTACCACAATTTTTGTAAAACAGTGGTAAGAAAATCTATGTAACTGGGCATGTTTCCTTTTCTACCCCAGGTTTGACTTGAAATCTAGTTGGATTATTAAAAATAAAATTTATTTCAAGGATCTTGATGAGTTAACTTTTTAGCAACTTTTAAGATCCTTCTACTTTGGTTTGATTTCTAATTGTCACATTTTGTATAATCTTTTGTTAGATCCTCCCATGACCATTGTTATAAGTTACATTATAAATCCAAAATAAGCACAAAATATTGTTTACTTTTTTTTATTTCATAAGAATGTGCAGAGCAGTTCTTCAGTGCTAACTTCATTCATATTGTTAGTCATAGAAAATTTTTTGAGTCACAGTAAGTTGATTTAATTTTATATAAAGCTTCCCAAATTTCAAAAAATGAGAAAGGAAAAACATTCCCTCCTCTTTCAACTAATAAAACCACTGTATATATCTGTTCACACTTTCTTTTATCAATGCAATGTACATTGCCATAATCACACTTTTTAAAATAAATATCTTATTTTTTGTCATTTACCATTATTTCACAGATAGTTTTCTGTACTTTTATTAAGCTTTTTAGTTTACTATCATCTATAGTAAATCCGCATTTATTTCTGCCATGTAGAATTATTACAATTTTCCTAATTCTGCCCTTAATTTTAGACATGCTGTCTGTTAGACATAATGTTAAATATTTATGCCTTAGAGAAGGCTTTTTGTTTATACTGGATTGCCTTAAGATAGATTTTCCGAGTGAAAATATTTGGTTACCATGTGAAATGTTTACTGGCCTCTGATAGCTATCAAAGTGCCTTCTAAAACAGTTATGAAGTCAGACATTTTACCCACATGTTAAAGATGGGATGGAACAAGAATGGGCATACCAGCTCAAGATGCTGCAAAGTACTCTGAGTGGGATCTGATAACAGGAAATCCTCTGCCATTGACATATTTGCAATATAAAATCATGTCAGAGCCAGGCAGAAGTCTATTCATTTAAACAACAACTGAAAGTCATTCTCTCATTACTTTTGTCATTTCTTTTTCTATCAACAAACATTAGCCGAAAAAGTACTGTGCTATGGGGCTATAGCAATAAACCAGACAGAACACTGTCTTAAAGGAATTTACATTATGCAAAAAAAAAAAAAAAATTCACAATTAACTATGTAGACAGTGTTCCTGGCTATAAGGAAAGTGTTGAAGTATTGGCATGGGATTTCTGAGGCAAGAATGAATCCTTATAGCTGGCAGAAAATGGAAAAGTTGTCCTGAAACAATATTCTCAATGGGCCCTCAGAAGGGATAGGATTGGACATTGGGAAAAAGAGTGGACAAAGATTCTGGGCTGGCAAAACTGGAGAGCAAAATCAAACCAAGAAGGTAAGGAAATTCAAGGCATACATGAAGGATTGAGAGTAGACATTATGGGAGTTTTGTAAAGTGTGATTGAAAAAGTGGTTGGAACCTATTTCATTAAGTCTCTTAAGTGCTAAAGAGTTTACATTTTATGCAAGACACAATGCATGCCTGATACTCAGGATTGGGGAGAGAGACCTAATAAAGCCTATGATTCTGGAAGTCACTTAGTGACCTGTTGTGTATGCAGGTGTATGAAGTTAGAATAGTCCTGTAGGTATTTTCACCCTTAGGACAAGAGGGGTTCTTTTGCCAGGTCCCACAGTTTAGAAAGCCACCGCCTGTCTCCAAAAAATGTATTAAAGATCTGGACATCTTTATCACTTAAATGCAGAATCTACTGTTGACAGAAAGGGACCTGTAAATGTTACTGTTAGTTCTTTTTTTTTTTTTGAGACGGAATCTCGCTCTGTTGCCCAGGCTGGAGTGCAGTGGCCGGATCTCAGCTCACTGCAAGCTCCACCTCCCGGGTTTAGGTCATTCTCCTGCCTCAGCCTCCCGAGTAGCTGGGACTACAGGCGCCCGCCACCTCACCCGGCTAGTTTTTTGTATTTTTTTTTAGTAGAGACAGGGTTTCACCGTGTTAGCCAGGATGCTCTCGATCTCCTGACCTCGTGATCCACCCGTCTCGGCCTCCCAAAGTGCTGGGATTACAGGCTTGAGCCACCGCGCCCGGCCCGTTACTGTTAGTTCTTATGATAAATACCTTTCCAGACCTCAGGAAAACATGTATTTATCCCTTGCCTTGTGTCATCAAAACCAAAAGTGATTGGTTTGGAATACTGTAAAGATTTTTAATCCGGGCCACTACTATTACCAGAGATTGCATCACTTTTGAGTTTGAAAAGGATCTGAGCAGAAATGCTTATGTAAGAAAAAAGACAAGCAACTTGTCAAATTTGTCCTCTCACATTGCCTGTCTAGTTTTACACTTCTTTTCATGCTTTGATGCATGGCTCCAGAAATATATAAAACTAAATGTAGTATTAGCAACAGTTTTACATAGTGGCTGAGGCAGATTTTGCAGTATTACATATTTCAAATTACTTTTAAATTTGTATATAGGCAGGTATAGACATAGTGTGTAACATGTGATACTGATTATATTTAATTATTGTTATCCACAGTATTTCTGTTCCATAAAGTAGCCTTCAGCACTGAACAAGCCAATGCTGAATAATGGGTCCTAGGCAAATCTGAGGTAAGGTCCTCAAGAGCCTCTGGTCACAGAATTTTCATCAACTAATCAATATATAGCCTTGTTTTATGTGCTTTTGTTTAAACACACCTTATTTAATGTATATTCTCAGTTCATTAACATTAAACTTATGGCTCAATGCACTGTAACTCATGCCTGAACAAAGCTAATCTGATACACGTATTTTCTCCTGATAGGAGCTAAGAAGGCCCATGTCGGCCTTCTTGTGTTTGGGCACTCTAGAGAGCACTCAACATTACATTTGGGGGTGGGCCATTTTAAATAGCAAAAAATCACCAACTAAAAGTACAAAATGCAAAAAATGTGGTACTACATAGATCTCCAAAAGGATTCTTATTTACATACGAGGGCTTTAACAAGAAGGCAGAGCTTTGCTTTTTTTGAGTTCAGTTGGAAACTTGCACCTTAGGAAGCTCGCTTTTTTGTATATAGGCAAGTCTGGGAATGACCGCAAAAGCAGTGTTGATTTCAGGGCAACAGACAGATTTTAGCAAGTAGTAGAATTTGCAAACAAGGAATCTTCAAATAATGAGGATTGACTATATTTATATTCACAACTAGATGGAAATTGAGGGCTATGATTGTCAATGGTTCAGTCTAGAAAACTAAATTTTTAATTTTTTTAAGTAAATACAAATTTTAGCTTAATTAACATAATTTAAGACACTGGTATTTATTGGTGGTTTGTGTTATAATAGAATTAAGATATAAAATATGTATCTCATGTTATAATTTATATTTTGTCTTTTAATTTTAATACATTTGAATATTTAGATAAAATACTTTTTAGAAGGTGTATACGAAAAATTATGAAAATACCTTGTTTTTCTTCATTTATTTTATGTATTTATTTATTTGTAAAATCTCTATAACATAGTGGATACTCATTTCTCCATACTATTCCAATTTTAGGGCATTTTTGTGCCCCTTAAGTCATATTTTAATAAAATATATAATTAAATATGTACGCTTTGAATATAATTACTTTTTAAAAAAATTCTTATCTAACACTGAGAATGTGTTTAGTCTGAGATCAAGATTAAAATAAATAAAATCACTCAAACACACACAAAAGATGGGCCCAGAAAAAAGATTTAAAGAACTGAAGATAAATTCTTACTATTGTTAAGGTGGACATATTTAATATATTTCACTTAATAATTTGTTTGCACGATCTGTAACATTTGTTGGTGCAAAAGTAATCACAGTTTTTGCATTGTTGGTGTTTGCTATTTGATATTGAAATACATTCTTAAATAAATGTGGCTATGCCTATCATTTTAATGGGCATTTCTTGACTTATGTTTTTTTGCTAATGACATTACTTGCTATTTATTTTATGCTTATTTTAGACTATTGAAACGATGTTGGACAAAAAGCAAATTCGAGCAATTTTCTTTTTTTCTTTCTTTCTTTCTTTTTTTTTTTTTTTTATTTGAGATAGAGTCTAGCTCTGTCACTAGGCTGGAGTACAGTGGCTCAATCTCGGCTCACTGCATCTCCATCTCCCTAGTTCAAGCGATTCTCCTGCCTTAGCCTCCCGAGTAGCTGGGATTACAGGTGCCACCATGACCAGCTAATTTTTGTATTTTTAATAGAGATGGGGTTTCGCCACGTTGGTCAGGATGGTCTTGATCTCCTGACCTCGTGATCCACCCGCCTCGGCCTCCCAAAGTGCTGGGATTACAGGCGTGAGCCACCATGCCCAGCTGCAATTTTCTTATTCGAGTTCAAAATGGGTCGTAAAGCAGCAGAGACAACTTGCAACATCAACAATGCATTGGCCCAGGAACTGCTAATGAACGTACAGTGCAGTGGTGGTTCAAGAAGTTTTGTAAAGGAGACAAGAGCCTTGAAGATGAGCAGCATAGTGGCCAACCATCAGAATTTGACAACAACCAGTTGAGAGCAATCATGTAAGCTGAGCTTCTTACAACGACATGAGAAGTTACCAAAGAACTCAACATCAAGCATTCTACGGTCATTTGGCATGTGGAGCAAATTGGAAAGGTGAAAAAGCTTAATAAATGGGTGCCTTGTGAGCTGAGTGAAAAATTTTAAAAATTGCTGTTTTGAAGTATTGTCTTTTCTTATTCTATGCAACAATGAACCATTTCTTGATTGGATTGTGATGTGAAATGAAAAGTGGATTTTTTATGACAACCAGCAATGACCAGCTCAGTGGTTGAGTTGAGAAGCTCCAGAACACTTCCCAAAGCCAAACTTGCACCAAAAAGGTCATGGTCACTGTTTGGTGGTCTGCTGCTGTTCTCATCCACTACAGCTCTCTGAATCCTGGCAAAACCATTACATCTGAGAAATATGCTCAGCAAATCGACGAGATGCACCAAAAACTGCAATGCTTGCAGACGGCATTGGTCAACAGAAATGGCCCAATTCTTCTCCACAACAACGCCCGACTGCACACCACAGAACCAACATTTCAAAAGTTGAATAAATTGGGCGATGAAGTTTTGCCTCATCTGTTATATTCACCTGACCTCTCACCAACCGGCTACCACTTCTTCAAGCATCTCGGCAATGCTTTGCAGGGAAAACACTTCCACAACCATCAGGATGCAGAAAATGCTTTCCAAGAGTTCCTTGAATCCTGAAGTACAGATTTTCACACTACAGAAATACACAAATTTATTACTCATTGGCAAAAATGTGTTGATTTTAATGGTTCCTATTTGGATTCATAAAGATGTGTCTGAGCCTAGTTCATGGTCTGAAACCACAATTACTTTTGCACTAATCTAATAGATGTAAGGTATGTGGGTCTCCACTGGTACTCTTGTTTTGAGCCCCACAGAAGTTAACGGTGGATCTTCAGCTAGGAGAGTGGTGGTGATGGTAAACAGAATAGGAGCATTCTGAATATTCACTGGTGGCTGGCACTCCCATGTACACTGACTGCTCTGCCTGACTTGTGTGGGGACCATACAAGTGGGGACAGATGAAAATCAGGAAAGTCAACTTCTGTGGAGGGAAGCTTCAAAAAAAAAAAAAAAAAAAAGGAAGATTTGGAGGGGACGGAGAGAAGAGAGTTGAGAGAAGCTCATAAAACTGTGGAAATTAATTATAAATTTAAATGCCTCATTATTGGGATTAAAAAGGAGACAAGTTCAGAAGCTCTACTCCAATTGTGAGGGTTTATTATTTATGATGCTCTGTTTCGATTAGGAGTGCAGTGGCACAGAGCTCGTTTTTATCAAATGCTAATGAGTAATAATTGCTATCATAAGTAACACTACTCTTCATAATGACACAGCAGAATACATCTTTATCACATCTATTTAGGATATTAGTGAACAGAATATAATGAGAAACAATTTTATGGTGAGACAATAACATATAAACCTTTCAAGTGAGCTATCACAATACTGATAGAAATAAAACAGTATAAATAACGGTAAAGACATTGCAGGCAGATACATGCAAGATCGAAAATACTAAGAATGTCATTTATTAATCTGAGTAATTTATTCCAACTTTGCAAGACTCAGTTTCTTCATCTGGAAAAATGGTGGTAAAAATTAAGATGTTGCAATGCTGTGAGAATCAAGTTAGGTGATGTACATAAAGCACTTGTTATAGTGCCAAGAGTAGAACGCTCAATAAATTGAGGCTCTATTAATAGTAGTGTTATTACTTTGTTAAAATAAAAATTCATTCATGTCACTCTTTTGCTCAAAAGCTTCTAAGGGTGCCCATCTCTCAAAGAGTAAATGCCAAAGTCCTAAGGATGGCCTAGGAGGTCATTTACACTCTGGCTGTCCTCTCCCCCTCATCCTTCTATTCTCTGATGGCATTTGGGGTCATCTCGTTGCATTCTTTCCTCACTCACTTCTCTGGTCACACAGGTCTCCTTGCGGTTTCTCAACAAGGTCAGACACACTCCTAGAGCAAGGCATCTGCACTTGCTACTTCTATCCTGAAATAGTCTTCTCTTCTAGACCCACAGTTCATGCTCCTTAACTTTCTTTAGCTATTTACTCACATGTCCTCTTCTCGATGAGATCTTTCAAGACCACTCTATTTAAAATTGCAGTCTTCCTCCTAAAAAGTCTCTATTTCTATTGCTTGCATTATTTTTCTCAATATTTCTTTTTTTTTTTAAATTTATTTATTATTATTATACTTTAAGTTGTTGGGTACATGTGCATAACGTGCAGGTTTGTTACATATGTATACTTGTGCCATGTTGGTGTGCTGCACCCATCAACTCGTCATTTACATCAGGTATAACTCCCAATGCAATCCCTCCCCCCTCCCCCCTCCCCATGATAGGCCCCGGTGTGTGATGTTCCCCTTCCTGAGTCCAAGTGATCTCATTGTTCAGTTCCCACCTATGAGTGAGAACATGCGGTGTTTGGTTTTCTGTTCTTGTGATAGTTTGCTAAGAATGATGGTTTCCAGCTGCATCCATGTCCCTACAAAGGACACAAACTCATCCTTTTTTATGGCTGCATAGTATTCCATGGTGTATATGTGCCACATTTTCTTAATCCAATCTGTCACTGATGGACATTTGGGGTGATTCCAAGTCTTTGCTATTGTGAATAGTGCTGCAATAAACATACGTGTGCATGTGTCTTTATAGCAGCATAATTTATAATCCTTTGGGTATATACCCAGTAATGGGATGGCTGGGTCATATGGTACATCTAGTTCTAGATCCTTGAGGAATCGCCATACTATTTTCCATAATGGTTGAACTAGTTTACAATCCCACCAACAGTGTAAAAGTGTTCCTATTTCTCCACATCCTCTCCAGCACCTGTGGTTTCCTGACTTTTTAATGATCGCCATTCTAACTGGTGTGAGATGGTATCTCATTGTGGTTTTGATTTGCATTTCTCTGATGGCCAGTGATGATGAGCATTTTTTCATGTGTCTGTTGGCTGTATGCATGTCTTCTTTTGAGAAATGTCTGTTCATATCCTTTGCCCACTTTTTGATGGGGTTGTTTGTTTTTTTCTTGTAAATTTGTTTCTGTGACTCAGCTCTTATAGCATATAGCTTAAACTTCTCTCATGTGCCCCAGTGGGAACAAGACTGGACACCCTGAACCTCATATAAACCTCATTCACAAGCTGTATATGATTCTGTTTTTACTGTCTTGCATTATATTGGCAAAATTTTGGTATATGACGACTTAACTTAAAAAAATAACATTTTGTTTGCCCCTGTCTTGCTTCTTAAACTCAACCCTAATATTTTTTTTTTTACATTTTGGTAGGACATTATTTTACCTTAAAGCTTTAAATTCAGAAGCTGTGAAGGAAACTACTATCTGTTTTCTCAATATTTCTTCTCCAGGTTTTCCCTATAGTAATAGAATTCTTATGTTGGCTCAGGGCTGCCCATGTAAAGAAAACGTGCCCCACTCTTCTTTGCTGGTAGCCATGACCAAGTGACTGAGTTTAAGTTTGGGCCAGAGAAATGTTAGTGAAAGCAGTATGTACAACTTTTTGATTTATGACCTTAGGAGGGAGGTGTCCCTGTGGGTGTGGTCGTCTTGAACTGTGCAGACAAGGGTAACACCCCCAAGATTACTGAGCAAGCATTCTGGATCCTCAACACTATAAAGTTGTCCTAACCACCCTGGGATGCCTTCCAAGGTGGTTAGATTTAAGAATGAAATTGACTTTCATCATGATGAAGCAATTTACTTGGCAGTTTCTTGTTAGAGTAGTGTAGGTTCTATCCTCACAAATACAATAGAACACAATTTTAACAGCAGCTTTGTTCTGAATTATGTTGTCAAGAGTAGTGTCATCACTAAACAAAATAATGTGTGCTGCATTTATTGAGTCCTACCATATGCTAGAACTCTGCTAGGCAATGATCATTTTTAACTTTCAAAGCAATCCTATAAAGTAGGTATTATTCTAGTCTTACAGATGAGGAAGCTGATGCTTTGAGAAGTTATACAGCTAGTCCACGTTTGCTTTATTAACTAATATATCCATGAATTACTTTATCATTTCCAGAGTGTTTCTGGTTACAGAGACCTCTCTTGGCACACTACGTTTCACAGAGCCTCCGAAAGAAGCAATGATGGTGCCGAGACCAAAAGAATAAGAGGAATTTACTTTGTTAATGTGCGAGAAAAATCACATTACCAGTAGGAACATATAACGTGCACAGGCCCCGTTGCAGGAGGGACCATGGTAAGAATGAGTGGTGAAAACAAGGTTAATGTGATTTCATTTCTTTTGGATAAATGGCCAAAAGTGGGATCGTGGATTACATGATAGTTTTGTTTTTAATTTTTTGAGGAATCTTTATATTGTTTTCCATAGCAGAGTCATCATTTTGCATTTCTACCAGCAGTGTAAAAGAGTTATGATTTCTTCACATTGTCACCTATACTTATCTTTTTTATCAAAGCTATTCTAACAAATATAAAGTGATAATGTGTTTTGATTTTCATCTCCCTGATGAATAGTGAAGTCAACCATTTTTTCATATATTTGCTTCCCAATTATATGTCATATTTGGAGAAATGTCTATGCAAGTCCTCAGCCATTTTTTAATTGAAATATTAGGGCCTTTTTGCTACTGAATTGTAGAAGGTCCTTATATATTTTGAAAAACATGTGTGTGTGTGTGTGTGTGTGTGTGTATAAAATGGTTTTCCATCAATGGTCATATGTATGTATATATGCATATATACACACACACACATACACACATATACACATATACATACACGTGCGCACACACTCACACATCCCCCATATAATTCTTTCACGGGCTCAGTGAAAGGTAGCATAATGGAAGAGGGTCTCTGTAATAAGGAACACTCTAGAAATGATAAACAAATTCATAAATTTATTCATAAAGCAAACTTGGACCATGTATACAGTGAAATATTATTCAGCCTTTTAAAAGAAGGAAATCCTGCAATATATGATGAACTGGAAAAACTTTGAGGAAATTATGCTAAGTGAAATAAGCCAAGCACATATAGACAAATACATATAATTCCACTCTTATGAGGTATCTAAAATAGTTGAACTCATAGAAGCAGAGATTAGAGTGTTGGTTGCTAGGGACAGTGGGAAGGAGGAAATGAAAAGTTGCTAATGAAAAGGAAATGAAAAGGTGTAAAGTTTCAGTTATACAAGATGAATAAGTTCTAAGTTCTAGAGGCCTGTTGTACAACATTTTCCTCATAGTCAACAGTACTGTACTTTACACCTTAAAATCTATTAAGAGGTTAGATCTCTAAGTGTTCTTACCACAATACAAATTTTTTTTAGTAAAAGAGGAAATTTCTGTAGCTAGACAAGTATGAGCAAGATTGTGGTGAGAGCTGATATTGGAAAAAGTAAAGACCTGTCTCTACACAGTCCTAGCAGATACAGTAAATAAATGTATCTTTGAGTAACTGAAAAGCTTTAAGAAAGCAGTGGCATTATTTTTGATTTGCTTATTACAATGAGTACTTTAGTATAAGGAGAGCAGAATGGCTTCTAGAGAAAAATAGAATGGCTAGGAGATATCGCATTAAATTAAAACATGATAAAAAAGATGTAATAGCATTTTGGATTAACATAGTCACAATGGATATAAAGAAAAGTAGACAAGTAGAAGGAGATTCAGGAAATCTTTGGGACAATTTGATGATGACCTGGGAGAAATTCCCAGGATCTCTACAGATTTGTGCTTTGGAGCGTCATACTTTAACCTACAAGTAGTTACAGTATAAATAATAAACAATTCTGAAGATGGAGATAGAGGCATAAAAGCATGTGGTAGATGTACTCAGGACTAACTCATTGATTCTTGATTCTGACAGGGTTCAAGAAGAATTTGTTTTTGGGTGTGTGTGTGTGTGTGCGCACGCGTGTGTGTTTGAGATAGGGTCTCCCGCTGTCACCCAGGCTGCAGTAGCACCACATCATAGCTCCCTACAGCCTCAACCTCCCAAGCTCAAGCAATCCTCCCACCTCAGCCCTCATGAGGTAGTTGGAATCATACCCAGCTAATATTTAAGGAAAAATTTTGTAGAGATGCAGGTCTCCCTATGTTGGCCAGGCTGGTCTCTGACTCCTGGGCTCAAAGAATTCTCCTGCCTTGACTCCCCAAAGGGCTGGTATTACAGGCATAAGCCACTATGCCTGGCCTAAGGAGAAATTCTAGAAAGCGTTTGCATTTGAACTGGCCTTTAAAGGCTATAAAAGTTCCATACTAGGCAAGATGAGCAAAATGTCTATCTTAAATGTTCCTTTCTCGTAAACTCTTAGTTTATGAGAAAGCATCTGCCATTTTGTTTGCTCCCTTTTTTGCCCATAGGTCACCATTCTTAGTATCCTGTAATCCTCCTACCTTAACCACTGCTAACCATATCCAAGAGCGTGACTCAAAGGCTGCCTGTAATGGTTTTCCTAGAGTGTCTGGCCAAAAGCATACAAACTGGTCAGGTGCCACAGGTCTGTCTATTTTTGCATAAAGACTGTCTTTATCAATCACACTAACGTAATTAGTCACTCGTGGCTGGAAAATAGAAGCAGGGTAGAAGATAGCTCAATCATTTTAATGTTGGACTTCTAGGGTGAGGAGGACTGGATGCCTTTTTTTTCTTTTTTCTTTTTCTTTTTTTTTTTTTTTTTTTGAGACGGAGTTTCACTCTTGTTGCCCAGCCTGGAGTGCAGTGGTGTGATCTCAGCTCACAGAAACCTCTGCCTCCTGGATTCAAGCGATCCTCCTGTCTCAGCCTCCTGAGTAGCTGGGATTACAGGCACATGCCACCACTGCCGGCTAATTTTTGTAGTTTTAGTAGAGACAGGGTTTCATCATATTGGTCAGGTTAGTCTCGAACTCCTGACCTCAGGTGATCCACACGCCTGGGACTCCCAGATTGCTGGGATTATGGGTGTGAGCCACTGTGCTGTCCTGGATGCCTTTTATTAGGAACCGACCAGATAGGCAGGACTTGAGAAGAGGCCTAGGTCCTAAATAACACTTCACTTCTCCAGGAGGACTGACTGTGTGGTACTTCAGAACTTTTCCCATTTTCTTGCTTTTCTGACTTTGACATATGTCTATTGATTGCAACAGAGTAGCCAAATTAATTCTGAACATACAAATGAAATACTGTTTTAATAATCTCACCTGTTTCCCAGAAAATGCAAGATATTTGAGGCTTTAAAAATTGCGAAAATACTGGTCGCATGCTTTTATTAAGTTGAAACAGTTCAATATTTTCAAATCAAAAATATATAAATGGATTTCAACATTATCATACAGTTTCAGAAATAATTTGCTAATGTGAAAATGCAGAAGTTTGATTTTTTTCCCAAAGAAATATAGAAAATAACTTTTGATGATTACTATACTAGTAACAAGAAACTTCACTATCATAATTTTCAGATTTTTTCCCTATCTACAAATGTATATTGGCAACTTCTGGTAAAACTGTCAAGTCTTAATTTTGAAGCAGACAGGTTACATCATAAGGGATTGATTCTACGTGATAAAAGACACTAGAAGTTAGTATCTTTAAAATAGTTAATAAGGCATTTGAATTTACATTTGAAATAGCTAGTATTATCACTGATTTAAATCACATGAAAATACTAAATGGATTAGAGGGTGCAGATTCCTCCTTTCATTAGTTAAATTATTGAACCTGAGTACACAGAAGGTCCTTTGGAAAAAATTCTTCTCTCAAAATTTTTACCAAAAAAGTAACACTCATTTCCACATAGTCAAATACATCAGATATTCTACTAATTCTGCTGATTTTCCAGTGGAACTGTCATTCCTGGAGTCCTCTACCCTTTGCCTTACACTGGATAGGTTAGCTCCTGTGCAGCTCTTCCTGGGACCGGCTTTGACCTTCATCGTGGGGACTGTCTTTTCCTGTCTTTTATGCAAACCATAAACCTTGCCCTTTACTTCACACCCTACATAAATATTAACTTCAAATGGATCATAGATTTACATGAAAGGATTAAAACCAAAAAGCTTCTAGAATATAACAGTAAAACTTAGTGACTTTGGTAAAGAGTTCTTTAATAGAGCATTAAAAGCATGGACTATAAACAAGAAAATGGATAAATGAAAACTCATTGCAATTTTTAAAATGGTCTTCAAAAGATATAGTTAAGATAATTAAAAGGCAAACCACAGGCTGGGAGAAAGAATTGCAATATATATACACACACATGTATGAGATATATATATGCGCAATATGTATGTGTATACACACAAAGAAATATACCAAGAATATATAAAGAAATGTACAAATAATACATAAAATATATATAATATATATAAAGAATATATAAAGAAAATATGAAAAAGCCTAACTACTAGAAAATATGAAGAAAAATCATTTAAAAATGGAGGGGAACAAAAGATTTGGACACTTAAATGAAGACATACAAGCGACCCAAGAAAAGTTGTCCAATATTATTAGTTATTAGAGAAATGCAAGTTAAAACTGTAATTAGACACTACTACTGGGCCAGTGTTAATTTATTGCTTTTCAGCTGCACATTTGCCCTTCAGCACCAGCTGTGGTATTGGACTGGTTCTCTTAAGCATTCTTTCTTTACAGTGAGCAGAATGCCAACCATTCTCAGTAGACGGCATACACTGCCGGAGGAAGAGGCTTCTCTTGCTGGTTCTAGCTGCTGCACAGTTGCTCAGTGGTGCAGGTGTGTGGCCGACCTGTGCTGCCTGCTCCAGCCTTGTGTTCAGACTTTGTCATCTCTAAGCAGACCTAGAAATGTGTATCAAAATCAGGAATGATGGTAAGGGAGGCTGAGAAAACTACTGGGGTCTGGGAAGAACGGCCCAGAAAAGGAAGAGCTAGGATAACAAATAGTATGTTTGAGAGCAGTGAGAGAAATATCTCATAGATTACCAGATATAAGGGATGCCTGTTCCTAATGGATTCTTGCATCTTTATGGCTATATTTCCAGTGGGCTAAAACTGTTTAAAGATCTTTAGTTAAACAAGATGGTTCAACTAATTTACTCAGATTCTTGAAGCTACCATGTGACAGAAATTGGGTTTGATCCTAGGACTAGTAGGTTCTGAAATCTGCCAACATTACAAAGATATTTAACAAACCATATTTTATAGAATACTTATTTTACTTGATTCCAATAATTAGTCTATTGAGGAGTGTTAGGGTGAGGTTTCATGAGCAAAGTTTGGGAAATTGTGATGAAATACTGTTCTTCATTGAAATATTTTTAGGAATATACTGATTGTTATAGAGGACATATATACAACATATAACAAATACATTTCACCTCCAAAATATTTTCTGAAAAGGAATGTTTTGGGGGACTGTTTTCTGCAGAATATAATTTGGAAAGTATTGCATTACATCTTGTGACCCATTATGATGGCCTTATTAATTCTCCTTTCATGCTGTATAGGCATAGCATTATGTCCTCAAAGCAGTTTCAATAGGAAAGCCACCATTTACTTACTCTGAGAATGGGAGATGTAAATTCTTTCATTTCTGCATGATTTTGTAATACTCCAGCCTCCTATAAACAGGCAGGAGAATCAAGCTAATAATCACTGGGAAAAGAAAATCTACGTGGTTGATGGTTTCTTGAGCATGTGCTAATTGCTCTTTCTTTTGCTGCCTTACTGGATACTTTATAAAATCTATACTGAAAGCTGTAGATTTCTTCTACCATATTGTTGCTTTATTTTTGACAGTTTCAGAGACTTCTAAGGATTTACAGGTCTCCTCCTCCTCCAGTATTTTTTTTTTCTAAATAGAGCCACTTCTTCAGACTCTTCTGAAGGTTCTTCACAGTAGTTACTTAAGCTGGCTTGTCTATTTTCCTCTCGGTAGTTTTCAAGTGCTTAGAGATATAGTTTTAACTTATAAAATCGTTTCAAAAAGTAGTAGGTTTCAAGAGAGTTTGTAGCCCATTGAAGAGAAGTAAGAAGCAGCTCTAGAGAATGTAAACTGTATCCAATATAGAAGGTGATGGTAATATTTTAGCAATTTTGTAAGCTATTTTATTAAATAAATGCATTGGAAACAATTCTGGATATTTTTTAAAAGCATGTAATTTTACCACTTGAATTCAATCATGATTAGTGTCTTAGGGTAATTTTTACCCTCAATGCATTTTTACCCTTATTGCTCTCTGAATTTCCTTGCAGTGTGGCATTCTGCTGCTTCACTTAAGAGCACATAAATATTTTTCCATGGTGTTTCATCTTTCCTATGAACGCAACTTTAATGACTGAAGAATATTCCAGTCGTTTATTTAATTATTCCCTTTTTGAAGTATTTTAAGATTATTTTCTGTTTTTTCTCTGCAAGTACTTCTATAATAAACATATAGTATATAAAAGTTTTCCCCATAGTTTGAACTCTTTATGATAGTTTCTTATAAGTAAGATTACAGGGTCAATGGACATGAACACTTTTATGGCTCTTATGCTTATAATCAAATTGCTTTCTAAAAGGTTGTACCAATTTACAGTGCTATAACTACATATGAAAATCCGTCATTTTAGGGCCATCTTTCTATTTAGGCAATTCTCAATGATGCTAGTTTAATGCATTTCTGTATTTCCAGTTTTTAGTGGCATTATCTGTAATAGGGAATAATTAGGATATTAGTAAACAGATCACGCAATCTGCTTTTGTTTCCCACCAAATCTGTATAGTACATACAGTTGACCCTTGAACATTTCAGGGGTTAGGCACACCAACTCCTCCTGCACTTTTGACTCTCCAAGAACTTACCTAATAATAGATTACTGTTAACTAAAAGCCTTAATGATAACACAAACTGTTGATTAATACATAGTTTGTATGCTATATGTATTATATACTGTATTCTTACAATGAAGTAAGCTAGAGAAAAGAAAATGTTATTAAGAAAATGATAGCTTTTTTTTTTTTTTAACTGGCAAGGTGGCCGAAAAGGAACAGCTCCAGTCTGCAGCTCTCAGCAAGACCAATGCAGAGACAAACCACTGCTCAAGGAAACGAGAGAGGACACAAACAAATGGAAAAACATTCCATGCTCATGGATATTAAGAATCAGTATCTTGAAAAGAGCCATACTGCCCAAAGCAATTTACAGATTCAATGCTATCCCCATCAAGCTACCGTTGACTTTCTTCACAGAACTAAAAATAGCTACTTTAAATTTCATATGGAACCAAAAAAAGAGCGCATAGAGCCAAGACAATCCTAAGCAAAAAGAACAAAGCTGGAGGCATCATGCTACCTGACTTCAAACTATACTATAAGGCTACAGTAACCAAAACAGCATGGTACTGGTACTGAAACAGATATATAAACCAATGGAATGGAACAGAGGCCTCAGAAATAACACCACACATCTACAACCATCTGATCTTTGACAAACCTGACAAAAACAAGCAATGGGGAAATGATTCCCTATTTAATAAACGGTGCTGGGAAAATGGGCTAGCCATATGCAGAAAATGGAAACTGGACCCCTTCCTTATATCCTACACAAAAATTAATTCAAAATGAATTAAATACATAAATGTAAAATCTAAAACCATAAAAACCCTAGAAGAAAACCTAGCCAATAGTATTCAGGATGTAGGCATGGGCAAAGACTTCATAGCTAAAACACCAAAAGCAATTGCAATGAAAGCCAACATTGACAAATGGGATCTCATTAAACTAATGAGCTTCTGCTCAGCGAAAGAAACTATCATTAGAGTGAACAGGCAACCTACAGAATGGGAGAAAATTTTTGCAATCTATCCATCTGACAAAGGTCTCATGTCCAGAATCTACAAGGAACTTAAATTTACAAGAAAAACAAACCCCATCAAAAAGTGGACCAAGGATGTGAACGGACACTTCTCAAAAGAAGACATTTATGCAGCCAACAAACATGAAAAAAAGCTCATCATCCCTGGTCATTAGAGAAGTGCAAATCAAAACCACAATGAGATACCATCTCACACCAGTTAGAATGGTGATTATTAAAAAGTTTGAAAACAACAGATCCTGGCAAGGCTGTGGAAAAATAGGAATGCTTTTATATTGTCAGTGGGAGTGTAAATTAGTTCAGCCATTGTGGAAGACAGTGTGGTGAATCCCTAAGGATCTAAAACTAGAAATACCATTTGACCCAGCAATCTCATTACTGGATATATCCCCAAAGGATTATAAATCATTCTGCAATTAAGACACATGCACATGTATGTTTATTGCTGCACTATTTACAATAGCAAAGACTTGGAACCAACCCAAATGCCCTTCAGTGATAGGCTGGATAAAGAAAATATGGCACATATACACCATGGAATACTACACAGCCATAGAAAAGAATGAGTTCATGTTCTTTGCAGGGACATGGATGAAGATGAAAATCATCATCCTCAGCAAACTAACACAGGAACAGAAAACCAAGCAATGCATGTTCTCACCCGTAAGTGGGAGTTGAACAATGAGAACACATGGACATGGGGAGGGGAACATCATGCACTGAGGCCTGTCAGGGGTTCAGGGGGTCGGGGGAAAAGGGAGGGAGAGCATTAGGACAAATACCTAACTTAAGAACTAGATGACAGGTTGATAGGTGCAGCAAAATACCATGGCACATGTATACCTACGTAAAAAACTTGCACCTTCAGCACATGTATCCCAGAACTTAAAGTAAAAAAAAATAAAAAATAAAAAATAAAAATATTATAAGGAAAAGAAAATATTAATATATTTACTATGTATTAAGTGCAAGTGGATCATCACAAAAGTCTTCCTCCTTGTCATCTTCACACTGAGTAAGCTGAAGAGGAAAAGGAACAGAGGGGGTTCATCCTTCTGTGGCAGGTTTGGCAGAAGAAAATTTTTACATGAGTGGACTTGGGCAATTCAAACCCATGTTGTTCAACAGTAGACTATACATTTAAAAGCAAAACATTTAACTGCCACCTCCTGCAAACTCCTCCACATGTTGGAAGAGTAGGTTTTATGTAGTATATTAGAGATGCTTTCAGGGTCCTTGAGAGTCCACACTGATTCTTTGTGAATTGCCAGGGATGGGTTCTTCCAGGTAAATTTTATGATGCTGGCTTTCTCCTTCCCAGTAATCTCATGGAAACAGATTGCTACCTGAATCAGATTCCCTCTTACAAGATCTAGAACTAAGAGATAGAAGCTCTGAGTCAGTGTACATTTTCTCTGCAACTGAAAGTTCATAGAAATTCAGGAACTGGGGGGCATAATATACAAATCAGCATCAGAGAGAAGGTTTCTTTGGAAAGAAACAGAGGCAAGACACACAGTATGGAAAGAGATAGAAAATGAAAGACTTCTTTGGTCCCTTTTGGCTTTCTAGTTTCCACATTCAGTCCCTGATATCCCAGGCTATTATTCCTATATAGTATTTTATGACATAGTCAGATATTAGTTTAATAAATTTCTTTTTGCATAAACAAACTTGAGGTACTCTTTACTTGTGATCAGATGATCCTTGACTCAGGCAGGCAGACAATAAACTGTGAAAGACAGTGGGTGCTTCTGCTGAGTCAACTTGCCTCCCTCTGAGTCACTCTCCCCAACCCACACCCCAGCACTGCTGCCAAGAGCCAAAGACTGGCTGCTGTTCCCTTGCCTCCTGGGACCACAAATTTTGAGTAATAATGTACACTCCATAGTTTCTGTGAGATCAGATTGAGGCTGGAACTTCTGAAATTGCACCCTTGCTTGGTTTATTTCTCTTTTCTGTCCAGCTTCTTCCTCTCCCTTACCAGTTACTTCTAGGAACATTTACCTTATAAATCAATTGCACTCAAATCCTTGGCTACTGGTCTGTATCTGGGATAATTCCACCTAAGACAATGTTTCATCCTGCAAACACTAGGAACAGAGTACTTGTACACAATAAAGTAAATGAGCTGCCAGTTATAATTCGGCATTATTGTAAAATCAAATTAAATCTGATATGTTAAATATAAGCTAGTCTTCTTGCTAATAAGGAAATTCTATGTCATGTTTTATTGTGGGACCTTGCCAGCAGCCTGCAATGCAACAGGGCTCTTTCTTTGGTCCCAGGTGGATCAGCAGGTTGAGAAATAATAGACACACACAAGATAGTGAAAGCTGGGTCCAGGGGGGTCACCGCCTTCTGGTCCTGCGATGCCGCCAATACACTGGATATACTGGCATTTATTATTAAGTTTAGTGAGGGTTGGGGTGAGTTAGTGAGGGATTTAGGTTCGTTTGATTATGAGGTGAGATGGTCACATGGGGATGAAGTAATTCTTTAACATAACATCAGTATGCAGAAGTAAAGTATAGAGAGATAAGAATTTACAATATAGTGTGTACATCAGCAATTTCTAACAGAGCCTTAAAACAGAAACACAGTCTATCCATAACCTATGATTAGCAAGATATTAATCAGCATTAACAGTTGCAGCAAAAGCTGGTTGCAAACAATCAATAGAAACAGGACGTGCAGCTAGACAACTGGTTAGACCAGAAATTCTCAGAAAGGAGTATGCCTTAACCCTAAAGAGACCTAGAAAAGCTGTGGCAAGATAAGAGCATTTATAACTCTATCTTATCCACATGAATGGGTGCCCCTCGTGCGTCTGTTTATAGGCTCTCCACAAGGGTCTCATTCCATTCCCAGAGCTATGATCATCTGCTTTTCTGGGATAGGAATCTTGGTGACGTGAAACCTCCCTGACTGCATGTCCGTTTATAGGCTCTCTGCAGGGGGAAGCACATCACGCACTGTTGGCTCATTCTGGCAGCCCAACCTGGCATTGTCTTTACACAATCCTGCATGCAATTTTGTATTTACAATAATTAAGAGCATTTCATCTTTTATTCTGTAGCAATAGTTTCAGGAGGTCTCCCAACAGTGTTTGCATTGAAACATGTATCTGTTTGGGGACCCAGAATAATATTTGATGAATGGCACATCCTGTGTTCTGGTGTAACCTATTATGCAATCATTGTAATGTCAAACATACACTGAGTAAGAATAATATAAATAATCAGGGGCCTGCTAAGTTATTTAACTATATATTACACTATTCATAGTAAAATATTATATATACACCTTTCCTTTTAAAATTACTTTCTCATATGTCAGAACAATTCTGTACTATAAATTGCTTTTCCAAAGTCATAGAGCCATTGATAGTCAGTGTGGTTTAATTCAAACTCTTGGATTGTTTCTCTAAGTCATGATGCAAATTAATGAAAGTTATTTCCCGTTGTAGGTATTGTATCACAAATAATGAGTTCACCAATGAAGAACATGTTCAAAGGTTTCAAGGTAAGCTAGATAATACACGAAAAAGAGAGCACGTTCCTTGCTGTGAAAGAGCTTACAATGTAATGAAGATAGCAATTTGATTTATCTTAGTTGTATTTATTTTTGTGTTCACTTACACCATGAGTAATCTTGTATCTTTATTTGGGTAGCTTTTTTTTTCAAGAAATGATAGTCTGCATTAGTACGACTGAGAAGGCTGATTTAATACTGTTTAATCATTAGTGTTTGATTTTAATGCATTACTACTTTCCTCCTTGGTAACAAGGCACAGTTGCATGCAAGGTTTTTATTCTCTCTTAATCCTGTAAGTCTCAGAAATACTGAATAAACCTAATCTAAGTACTTACCTAATCTTGAGTGTAGAGTCTATCCAGAAAAAAAGCTAAACTTCTAGAGAAGTCTTAATTTCAATAAGTTTTTACAATTTCTTGTTGAGTCCTTATTTTCTAAACTTTAAGAGCTATGAATAAATATGGCGTCATGAAAATACAGCACTGATGAAAAGTGCCAGCCCTTACCCATGTTAAGAGAGGATGATACTTTAAGCCAAGAGCCTATTCCCTCTTTGAATCTCTCTCTGCTTTATTCTTTTAACCACAGATGCAGCCTCCTTCTTTATGCATCTTCCTCCACTTAATCTCTATTCCACCTCTGGGCCATCACTTTGAAATATACAGTATCTAGAAAAAAGGCCTCAAGAGAAGATATGATTCCTCAACATATTTTATGGGTGAATCTACAGGAGGAAGAAATAAAATTTTTTAAAAGCCCAAGATTTAATGAAAATGGGAACAAATCATAGTGGAATGCAGTTTCAGGTGTGAGCTACAAGCACATTAAGGGACACTGAAGTTGAGTGTGCTTTATATTCCTAATGTCTTGAGCACACTGTGATTTAAAATAGCTATTAAAGATTATGCAAAATGTGCAAAATTAATGTGCAATGATTTTACTTTTGGTGAGTCTCCTTCTTTATTTTACCGTCCTCTGCCTTCTCACCTTAATTTCCCTATTCTGTCAGTTAGCTTGAGTTCAGACAACTTATTTGATCTTATAATGGTCAAGTTTAACTTGCTAATAGGAACTGAATGGTATAGTGAAAAGAGACAGATGCTCTGAAGTCATAAAAAAGAGTTTCAAATTCTAGCTCTGTCATATACTGTTTTTCCTTACACAAGTTGTCTCTTCAGTTATTCTGGCTTTCATAGATAAGTAGGTGTAATACCCACTTGTTTGTTTGCAGTTATTGTGAGGCTTAAGTGAGATAATGCATGTAAAGCATGTAAAATGCCTTACACAGTGCCTAAAACATAAAGTATCAATGGCTCTTTTAACAATATAATATAATTTTTAACAATCCTTATTATTTGATTACAGATAATTCTTGGTAAAATATTCATTGTAATTAAAAATATACATATTATAAGCAAATTAAAGGAGAGGAACATATTTTCTTTGCAATTATCTCCTCTCAGTTCCTTAGAGCATCTTAATCATATTGTAAGTTCCTGATAAATAAGCATCAAATTTTGAATTATGAAAAGAAATTATAAATTACATACATATGAGATTTTTAATATTTTAAGATTTTCATGAAGTACCATTGTAAAAAGACATTAGTGAAAAAAACCTAGTGAAATCTGAGTTTAGAGTTCAGTTAAGAGTAATGTACCAATGTCGGCTTCTTAGTTGTGGCAAGTGTACTATAGAGATATACAATGTTAAAAATAGGGGGACTTGGATGAGGAATGTATGGAAACTCTATGATTTTTGTAACTTTTCTCTAAATCTGACATTATTCTATATAAAACGCTAATTTAAAAAAAAAAAAGTCTTCCCAACCAAAACTAAAAATCTCCAGGCACCTTCCTCAAAAGTAACTACTAAATATTTCCATCAACACACACATACATGCACACACACACACACACACACACACGGTGAGGTGACATCTTCAGGAAAATTCTCAAATGAGCCCTGAGAAACCATCCCTCCTTTATTACCAAACAGCCAAATAGTTATTTTTACTTCTTGTGGACAATGATGACAGGAAGGTAGATTATGATCACTCCTTTAAAGTAAGTTATGCCAGAGAAGCCTGTTGGGCCTTTTCGTCCCAATTGTCTTCATAACTTCACTTAAGAAGATAAAAGCACATTTTTGAGTCCCTAAAGGTTTGTTTATCTTTTTTAGGAATTCTGCTTTTTTGTTATTTTTTTATATTTATGTCTAACTAAATAGGAACAAACTCACCCCATTTGAATGCAAAATAAAACAAGCACAAGCTGTAATAGAATTTAGCATAGGCAATGGTGTCATTGAATGTTAACAGGGGCCACCTACTCCAATCCCTGGGAAATTCAAGACATTGTCAGGACAATCAGCCACCTGTATTCCCTCCCTCCATCATGCTGGGATCAGCTCTGGTCAACCCTTTGGGTGACTTGATTTGGTTATAAGCTGTGGGCACTATTCTGTCATTTGCCAGACAGGAGTGAGTATCAAGATTAAAGCTCAGCATCAGTAAATGATTCAAAACTCTTCTTACCTATAGGAAGAGGCCTAAAATTAGAGTTTGGATTAGTTATCTGGTTTTGCTCTCTGCATTTCAGATAAACTAAAGAGTTCATGAAACCCTTAGAATATTCTCTCTTAGTGCTATAAAATTTCCATGTCATTGAGATTTGTAAATCCAAATCACATCGACCAAGCAATCCCTGACACATAGAATGCATGAGGAATATTAACTGAATAAAGAATGGTTTCAGTCAGTCTCCACTGATGGGTCTTAACTTCGTTTCTTGTCTTTTACTATTTAAACAATGCTTTAATGAACATCTGTCTATGTATCTATAAGTAGATATATGAAATTTTTGGAAAATAAATTTCTAGAAATGTAATTGCTGGATATAAGAAAATATGCATTTTCTATTTTGATAGATAGTCTAATGACTTAATTATTTCTGAAATATTTGGCAAGTTTTAAAAGAGAAATTTCTGGACCTGGCTTTAAAAGCACTTACTGAATAATTGAATTTGGAATCCTTCATGCTAATGGAGAAGGATCATCTCTTGGATAAGTCAAAGTTGGATTACCCCTAAATCAGTAGTTTGAATTTCAGATCCTTTAGTTCACATGTATGGAAGGATCTGTGTTTTGTTGTTGTTGTTGTCATTGTTTGTTTGTTTTTGAGACAGAGTGTTTTGCTCTTGTTGCCCAGGCTGGAGTTCAATGGAGTGATTTTGGCTCACCACAACCTCCATCTCCCAGGTTCAAGAGATTCTCCTGCCTCAGCCTCCCGTGTAGCTGGGATTACAGGCGTTCACCACCATGCCTGGCTAGTTTTGTATTTTTACTAGAAATGGGGTTTCTCCATGTTGGTCAGACTGGTCTCCAACTCCCGACTTCAGGCAATCCACCTACCTTGGCCTCCCAAAATGTTGGGATTACAGGGGTAAGCCACCGCATCTGGCCGGTGCTGTTATTTTAAGCACATGGAGCAATTAAACCAAATACAAATATTATCTATGCTAGTCATAACTCCAGGAAACCTCGTAAATAGCCTCTGTACTCAAAATTTTCTCCTGCAAGCCATATGATGTTGTAGATATACAGCTTTGCTTTCTACATTCATGTAAAGCACCAGATTAATTGGCAGTAGAATTCCTTATTTACTTATAATTTTCTTTGACCAATGCTGTTTAGTCTGGTGGTTAAGAGTATGAAATTTGGGGAGGCCAGACCTAAGGTGAATTATCATCTTTATCACATAACTAGCTATGTGACCTTGGAAGTTACTAAATTTCTCCATCTTTAAAATGAGGATAATAATGTTTATGTCATAGTTTTAATGTAAAAAGTAAATGAGATTATATGTATGCATACACAGACATATGATGGCTGTTGATAGTGCTAAGTATATAATCAGTGCTTAGTAAAGAGTAATTATTATTTTTGAGCACTCATAGGACTTTTAAATACAAGAGTATAATTTTTGTTTCTCCAGCAAAACACGTCTGAGAGAGTTTGGGATCACCTTTAGTGTTGTAGAACTAACATGATAAATGCTTAATAAATCTCTCTCATCTCCCCAAAAGCTTCAGTTTCTCTGAATTATTCTCTTCTGGACTAAACAATTGTTTTTGTTTGTTTGTTTGTTTGTTTCAAAATAAAATGAAAAGCAGAGGCACAGAAATGACAATATTTTTTAGATACGTCTGCCATTTAAACAATACATTAAATATTGGCATTGAGTCTTCCTACATGTGTAAACAAAATACACAAATGAAAGGCAGAGTTAACAAATTTGAAGAACTGCCTTGCGGTCATTTCAAAGACAGTACCATGTGGTTATGAATGTTTTTTGGATTAGTATATCAGTGCAAAGTCCATGACAGCAAGCTGGAAAAAGTCTATAGTTTGGTAGCTGCCAGTCATGAAGGTTGCTGGAGATTCCTCCCGGTAATCTGATGTGAGTCTGGTACCTGTGTAATACTGAAAAGGAACTTTGAACTACATCCTCCACATTAGGAGTCTATTTGATATCCAGAGTATTCTGCTGGATCAGGACATTTGCAAACCTGTGCTGAATTTAGAGCCTCTGCTTACAAAGTTCTTTCCTTGATTTTTTGTGTGTGTTTGTTTCTTTTAAATATATATTCCCATAAGACGTGAGCTTTTCTTGATTATAATAGAAAACTGATATATTTCTCCCCTCTGGGAACCCTCTAAGCACTAAAAGGACTTCAAAGTATGCTGACAAGCATTTACTTATGCTATATCTATTTTTTCCTAAGACAAATAATACCATGCATATGAAAAGCAGTATGGATTTTCAGAGTATTTTATAATGCTTAAATACCTCACTTTTTCCCCATGCTGTTCTCAAGGAAGATTAAAGAGTTATTATTTTATCCATGGTACAATTGAGTACAACTGAGGATTGGAGAGACTGGATTAACTTTCCCTAATAATAATACATGCTATAAATAATAATAATACAGCCTGGCACGGGGTGGCTAAAGTCTGTTACCCCAGCACTTTGGGAGGCTGAGGCAGGCGAATCACTAGGTCAGGAGTTTGAGACCAGCCTGGCCAACATGGCGAAACCCCGTATCTACTAAAAATACAAAAATTAGCCAGGCGTGGTGGCTGGCGCCTGTCATCCCAGCTACTCGGGAGGCTGAGGCAGAAGAATTGCTTGAACCTGGGAGGCAAAGGTTGCAGTGAGCCGAGATCGTGCCGTTGCACTCCAGCCTAGGTGACAACAGCAAGACTCCATCTCAAATAATAATAATAATGATAATAATAATAATACTCTTGAACATTCTTGTTGCTTTGCAAAGTGCTTTCAGTTATTATTTATTTGATTCTGGGTGTCAATATTTTGGAGTGGATATTTCAAAATATAATTCCTTTTATACATTCCAGTGAGGACGTTACCTTTCTAGACTCATCATTCTCCATCTCTTCCCCTCTCACTGATCTCTGCTACATTTAGACCTAAATCTGGGGGCCTCAGGCTTGTGTTTTTGCATATTGTGTTTTCCTGGCTTGGGGATCCTTCCACTCTTGAATAAATGTCAACTCTGTGAGGTTTACACTGAACACACTGTTCAGATCTCCCCTAAGCACTCTCCACTTCTCTTTCTTTTCTCCTTACTACTGACATGTACTCTATTTTACTTACCTATTTGCTTATCTAACGTTTGCAGAAGTTAAGTCTCTTGAAGACAGAAATCTCTTTGATTTTTCACCTCTGTGTTTTAGTACTTTCAGATTTATGTACATAGTTGGTTAGTACATGTTTTTGAAAGGAATTATCCTTCTTTCCCCCCATAACCCCAACACATATATCAGGCCCAGCGTGTACATCACTATTCCCTCATTTCCTTAAGACTATATTATGCAATTCACTGATTTTCCCTGGGGTATACTCTGCATTCCCCATTATAGAGATTACAAAGTTGTCTTTACACCTTCCTCCCTCCTAAAACAGCAAAAGTCTGGTTCACCTCTTCCTCCGGTATCTACCAAAATGTCCAGTATCTAGCAATACCTTAACACATATTTGATAAATGATTGAATGATTGAATGAAGGTCAGGTTCCATCAAATGGCTGCAATAGGACTTGAGAACAGATGTGATGCCAATGCTTGTGTTTTCTTCATTATCTTACTTGACTCCTGGGGTGGTCCAGTGTTCTTTCTGTGATGGTTCTCATGGCTCCTCTTAATCTGCTTCCTTTCCCATGGGATAAAACGGTAAAGGAAGGACAGGAGCTATAGAAACAGCTGCTTCTAAGTGCATCAGATTGTGTTTCCTATATGTAAGACTTGGAAGGGACTCTAAAGTTGTGTCTTTATTTAGTAGGGCTGAAAAAATGTAACACTGAATAAATGCACATTGCACATTAAATCTCATTTAGTTTTTGCATATAGCTTCAGAGGTAATCATTACTATTCCCATTTTGTAAGTTAGAGTGCTAAGGCTCAGGGAATTTTTTAATTTGCTAAAGGTAACAGCAGTAATGGTAGTGTGAGGATCAAACCCAGGTCTATCTAATTCTAGGGCTCTCACTCTTTTCCATGATTACAACTTGTTGCCTCCTTAGAGGTATTCTACAGATAACACATTTTCTTTTTTTATTTGTTTTGGCTCAGAATCCCATTTTTACACTTTAATCATATTTGTTAATTTCAGTTGAGGAAAAATAGCAATATGAATATACCATCTTTTTATAAAACTTCAATTTACTTTTTGTATTTACTGATTTATCTATTCCTCTGAGTTGTTCCGCAAAGGTACCTGGTTGAAATGTAACCATTAATTAACAGCAGAGTGTATCTAGGAGCTTGGGTTTATGTGAATAATAGGAGTGGAAAGGGGACATACTTGAGAGACAGGATTTGATGGAAAATATAGGAAAGGAAAATGAAAGAAAACATCTACAATGTCAACTAATCATGAACACAGGAAGCTTCTTAAAGGCAAGTGAGAACTCTAAGGGTTGAGCTTGGGGGTTGGAATCAAAAGAGGGAATGCAGGGGAGCCAACACTTTTCTCTTTCTTTTTTTAAAAATAAAACTACATTTGATGAGTCATCTTACATTGATTTTGATATTTTTTAAGATGGAGCTCTAGTATAACAAGTATGAGTGGCAACTTAAAAGGATGAAACTAAATGGTAATATTCCATTCTTCCAGCGAGAATATTACCATTCCATTTTTCTTCACTTATACATATTATACCATAGTTAATTACATGTATTTTCACTAATTATTCTAAATTACCTTGATATATATGAACATCAAGCCAAAAATAAATAATCTTAATAGAAGAATATAATTCCTTCTGACATAGTGCGGAAATGCCAATATTAATAATCTTAAGGAGAACTATAAGATTCTTGGAAAAATCCATTGACCAACTCTTGACTGGTAAATGATTGACTCGGGTTGTTTGCAGAGATTCCTCAACTCAGTCTGTTCACCAAATATATATGAACAAAAATAGGTCAAATACTTAACAAAGTTGTGGTCCAAAGTTTTAGAGTAACCTTGTACTGTTAGCCTCTATATCACCCTTGTCTCCAATAAGATCTGGCCCTATTCTATACAATTTCAAATCAAGTTTTAGGAACACAGAAATAAATGTGGTGGCCATAACCTGAAAGCCAGCTTAGGTTAGTTTCAGCAGTGAGAATTGAATGTTTAATTTGATGAAATGTGAGGAAAATCATTAGAAGGCGTTCCTCATTCTTGTTAGTTCTTTATCTTATATTTGGTATTGAGATGTCCCGACTCCAGACGGTTAAGTGCAGGTTTTGAGTCATTGGGAATAACGACTAGGTAAACCGCATGCAGCCTGGGACAGGGTATCTATCATTTTAACAATGACACCTTGTGACCTGGACCTCAGAAACATTTTCTGCGGCACAACAGAAAAGCTCTAAAAGTTGATTGCGTTCTGCCTGCCTTTCTGATGGATTGCTGTTCTCTGCTTCTTTATCACATATCTAACTTTGGATTCAAGCTTTTTTTTTTTTTTATCTTCATCTTTTCAAGGTTTTGTGGTCAAACTTTCAATGTCTTTACTTCTTGGAAACTATTTCTCTCATGACACCAACTTCAACCATTTTCAGTGATGGCATATTTAGCTCCCCACCCTCAATTAGAGACCTCTCGTATATTGAATTCAGACAATCATAGAGAAGGACACTTACCTTTTGCCACCTGTCTCCTTGTAGCTTCTATGATTCTTTGATACCTTTATCTAGTCTTTGGAGGCTAATCATTCAGACCTCAACACTTTGGGGAAATAAGAGCCAATAGTCAAAGTAAAGAGGCACCCTAATAACAACTGATTCACGACAATGTACAATACTTCAACACACATTTGTTAACATCATTTTTCTAAAAACCAGAGCTAATAGATAAATAAGTAGTCTTAGGGGTGTACAACTCTAGCCACTTGCTGCATGGTTCTCATCCTCCATGCTTAGTGATAGTACTTCCTTTCCATCATAACCTAGTCTTAGAGTAAGAGTTAATATTGCTTTAAACATCTATGTGTTCCCTGTAAGAGATGGTTTTAATTTTTTTGATAGTTCTGTTCTACTCTTTTAGTTTGTTTATGCAGCAAACATTGTTTGTTCGTCATGAAAAGCCACCATCACAGCTGCAGGAGTATACCAGTAAACAAAACAGGCAGGTTTTTGCCCATGTTAAGTGTTGAAAATCCACAATGACAACAGAGGAAAAAACTACAAAAGAGAAGACTACAAAAGGGGAAAATCAATGTAATATAAAAGGAAACAATATGAGATTTTTTATTTTTTTTCTCTTAAGGCCAGCCAAATTTAGCAATCGGTGATGGGGGTGGAATTGTATTCTTGACGTAATAGCCAGAAAATGCCATCTTGAGGAAGTAATATTTAGGTTGTGAGTTAAAATGGATATACATGTTCTTTAGGTGAAGGAGGGTATGCAGGATAGAGAGAAGCACCTTTAAGGCATAGCAACAATTGAGATAAGAGCCTCTTGAACAATGAATACCAGCCTGCATTCATTTCTCATAAGTGTGTGTCTAAGGCCATAAATCCCTTCCTTGGAGAGAGGCAATTTGCATCCACCTCAAAGTTGAATATCTGTCTCTTACTGGAGCTTTGAGGGGAGGTAAAGTATGACATTTTTTATGTCATCTGTGCCCCAGATTGGGAATACAACATACCACCTTCTCAGGAACTGGAATCGAGATATAAGGAAATGAACATGTCAAATACTAGGAAGATTAATACAAAGTCAAGACATACAGGTTAATTCCAACTGGAATGTTAGTCCAGTACCTTCTAGGTACTACTCCATGAACCTCCAAGATGAACAATATGATGTATTAATCAATCAGGTCTATGATGCACCCTAAACTGCTTGACTCATTTCTAGGTATGGAAAACAGTGGTTTTACATGAGTATAGAATGAGGTTCATTTGAAGTCTCCGATTATCACAAAGGGGATTGTTTCCCAGCTTGGGAAACCTTCTATCAAAAGTAGCACATGAAAAAGTAGCAAGGCATTGGAACATTTCAGGAAGAGGAGACTAGAGAGGAGAGAGTATAATTAACAGTATCCAAGGAATCCAAGAAGCAGTACATGAAAAGGAAAGCATTAAGGGAAGGTTGTTTTTTTTCTGGAAGTTTTGGAATTCCATTAAGTGGACTACTATCTTCTGTGGTCATGGGCAAATTTGTCCTGCAGCACAAGGACAATTTGTAGTTTCTGTGACTTTAAGGACATATGTCACCATACCATATCATTTTTGACCTCGAACAAATTTGAGGCTTATGGAATTTTCAAATTTCTTCTCTAGGATCAATTTTATTTGCCTTAATTACTTCTTAACAGCTTTGTGTTCCCCCCTGAAATAAAGTGAAATTATTCCCCAATTACCACAAGAAGAGCTTTGCTTTCTTTTTACTCCCAGACTTCTGTTACCTCTCAGCTGAAATACTGAGCACTGTTGCTACTAAAGAATTAATTTCTCTTGCGGGAAGATTTGTCATTTAGTTATTTCTTTGTAACAACTGAAAGGTAGTTTGCTATGGGCTTAGCCCTTCACCACCAGCCAGCCATTCCCATGTGAAGTGGAGTATTGTGTGCTAGAAAGGCCAGGAAATACCCATGCCAATGCCTCTGTTGGCACAGCAAGGGGCTCCATCATTTTCTGTTCATTTCTGTGAAGCCATTTCACAGAGTGACAGATCTCTGATAAGGGCCAGAATCTAGTGACCTTCTTCTCTGATGCTATCAATCATGTGTACTAGAGTTAGGTGGCAATTCCATTCCCAGGAATGGTGAGCAGAGTCTGTTAATGAATTTTGGCACTGTGCTGTAACCACCAGAGTCACTGAATACGACAAAACTTCTGAGCTGTGTGAGTTAAAGGGAAAAGCCTACCCATGTGAATAACCCATGTTTTTCTTTCCTCCACTGCAAAGAGTTTGCTAATTTCCTAAGCACAAAGCAAGTTTAATTAAAGCCAGCGAAGCAGGGGAATGCCACAGTTGAATGCATTTTTATGTGGCTCACATCGCTGGAGCCAGGCAAAATATGAAATGTGATAATATAAGCTTTGTTTGGTAAACAGTCTCACTCACTCCAAACACTTACTTCAATCCCGGGGGCACTTTAAAGGATTTACTGAGTAGTGCTCCGGCTCTTCTTCCTCTTTGTAGTCCCCAGCCTTTCTGATGTATTAACAACCACACTCTGTTTCCAAGAAGCATAAAGCAGAAGCAAAACTCAACAGGGAATTGCCTCTGCACTTGTCATTGGTAGGACTGTGGGCTGTGTCTTTCCAGCAGTGCCTTCTCCCTGGCTTAAGTAGAGAGGTGATTCAGAATTTTGATTCAGGATTCCCACACCTGCTCTCATGCCTGGTCAACAGTGATTGCTGTTAGCAAAGAAGTCTTTTTTTATTAAGTAGTAGCAGTAGTACTTATCCATTTGGAGAGAAAATCCTTTTTTTTAAGCTTAGAAAATGATAAAGTTAATTCATGCTTGCTTTCATAGCATTCCGTAGAAACTGGGTTTGAAAAGATAAAATGTAATGGAAGTTTCAATTTATCATTCTATTTTATACTATACATTTCTACATGAAACATTTTTTAATTTTTTAATGGCATCGTATATCTATGGGAACTCAGAATTTTTATTAATAACTTATTTTTCATTGAGTTTGGAAGTGAGTGACTTTTGCACATCTAGGTCGTATTCAAAAACCAACTAATTCAGACATTGATGAATTAAATTATAATGAATATTTACTGAATGCTGGCTGTGTGTTAGACACTATTATTACAGACTGCTAAGATTCAGCAGTTAAAACAGCTCCTCATCGAGCTTATATTCTAATGGGGAGATAGACAATAAACAAAATAATGTGTTATGCAGGGAAATGAATGAGGGAGTGTGACAGAGGTGCTGAGCTTAATGGTTGCATCTTTAAACACGTCGGACAGACAAATCCATGCTGAGAAGGTGGTATATTTATAAAGCCTTACTGAAGTTAATGATAGAGTCATGGATATATCTGGAGGAAGCATTATCCAAGCAGATAGAAACAGCCAGTTCTTGCCCTCATGCAGGAACCCTGCAGCCAGGTTTAAGTTCTGGGACCTGTGTAGAGGCCAGTGGGCCTGGGCAGAGTGAATGTTATAGGCTAAATTTTGTCCCTCCGTAAATTCACGTGATATCTGAACACCCAGTATGTCAGAGTGCCACTTTATTTGGAAACAAGGTCTTTAAAGAGTTAGTTAAGTATAAATGAGTTCATTAGGCTGGGCCCTAATCCTATACTGAAACCTCGACCTCAAACTTCTAGACTTCATTACTGTGAGAAAATAAATTACTGTGTCTAAGCCACCTAGTCTGTGGTAATAGGGAGCATGATGGAAAGTGGTCAAATTCTGGATATATGTTAAAGGCAGAGCTGATACAATTTGCCTACAGATAAAGTGAAGAGTATAAGAGACAGGAAGGAATCTGTCAAACAAGAGGATCACTGGCATGCCACCAGTGCCACATGGCACAGATATAGAGCTTATGGGAGATGATCTTACAAGCTGGGAATTAGCAGAGCACTTGCTGTTTTTTGAACTCTTATTCTTCCACAGCATAGGCCAAACATAGATGTCCTGTATGTACCAAGATTCCAACAGAAAGAGTCTGTTTTATCTAACAGGCTGGATAGAAAACTGAAGACTCTGAAAGACAGAAGGGGCTTCAAACCCACAATTGTTCTTACTGTATCTTCTGGCCGTATTAATCCTGACATAGACAGAGACTCCTGTTCCAGACTTAGTCAATTCAATTTTATCTCTCAGGAATTAAAAGTCTTAAATGGAAAGGAGGAATGTAAGGCTGTTGAGGCAGATTACCATACAGTGAGACCCTGGAAAGACTGTCCCTGGGTTTCTGCTGCTGAGTCTCTCAAAGCTTCTCTAGTTCTCAGGCTTCCATTAGCTAGTTCAGCTTTCCTTTGATTCTGTGAATCACCTCACTATCCTTCTCACAAGTAAACTTTTATTCAGATAAGCCAGAGCTCATTTCTGATGTTTACAATCAAAGATGCCTGAGACACTGAACACATAATAATGTGGTCAGTCTGATCTGTGCCACAGTGAATTCCTAACAGCAATCTATCTTAAATCTCATTTTGACTCTGACTTAACCTTAATTGTAAGAAAGAAGCTAACCCACTTGGAGGTATTCAACAAACCGAATTAAATTATTCATCCAGTTCTCTCTGGAATCATTTTATATGTGAGAGCCTTTTGGTAATCTTTTATAAGTGTGAGCAAGCATTGGAGCTGCATTTTACCAAACCCTTCTACATGGATGATATTATAATGCAGTTTTCCTTAAATACAATGTATTTAATAATGCTACTGTTGATTTGAAAACACATTAAAAATCCATCAGAGTATTAATGTTTGCAACGCCGAAAACAAGAAGTATTTTACAAATGGGTCATAGTTCTTTTTCTACCTTCTTTCACTGCCAAATGTATAAAATGCAAGGTGTAAACTTGTGGACTCTGGTTTATAAATGCTTTCTCTCCTAGTTCGTTATTTACATACTATAATTATTTCAGGCTCTCTTCAAACTCCTGAAACTACACATTTGAAAATAAACAAACAAATTGACTTTCCTTTATGCTCTTTGACACTATCAATCACCACATCCTGTAAATTTATTTTCCTGTGACTTCAATGTATTATTATTTCAGCTTTCTGATCATAAACACAGTTTTTCACTATTTACTTACATTTCCAATAATGAAAGTCTTTCAATTATAATGATTCCTGTATTCTGTAATTTTCAATGTTCTATAAACATGGGGCTTGGTGGTAGACCCCTAATATTGTAGCACACTCACTCACCAGGGGTGGGTAAATGGCACAAGTGAGAACAAAGAAATTCTCCCAGACATTCAGAAAGTGTGAGGCCATTTATTTTGTCCTAATTTCAGACCTGAAAGCATACAATTTCAGGAACTATGAAGGGGATTTCTGCTCCTAGATTCCTGCCATCAGAATAGTTTTGATGAATATTCATTTCCTTTAGATCAGAGAAGTGACAAGAAAGTACATCCATATATACTTGACATTGTGGTTATAGAAACAATTTATGGAGAAGAAGAGAAGCAGGGGCTGGGGTGATACCCCTGAGAGTTATCTACTACATATTCACAATTAGGGAGATACATTTTAAGACTATTAACTTGTTTTAGAAGAAATTTACAATTAAGGGAAAAATTCAGTCAGGGGAGCAAATATCCTTGAGTTTCTTTGATGAAGTCAGAGTTACACCAAATCTCCTCATGAGTCTCTCAAAATCTCCCCAAAGCAGTCTTTCTCAATCCCATGATACTGATGTAGGTATTCAATTTTGATTATCCATCTCAGTAGGTAGTCAAAATTTGATTTTTGTAATAAATATCAAAATTTTTATTTGACTTACCCTTTTGATTTATTTTAAAAAGAATAAAGTAAACACAAGAAAAACAGTTATGGTAAGAATAAAATACTTTTGAATATGGTTTGGGGTATATTTGACTACAATGTTAACTTGCTGTATTTTGCCAACTTTATAAAATGTTATGTTACACAATACATAAGTTAAATTTATTGATACATATGTCAGTACTATTTTCTTTAAAGAGGTTTTATAGGTTGCTTGGCAAAGCCTATAAAGTAAATGTTCCAGTTTGACCTTGCTATCAGTCAAACACTCAATAGAATTATCATAAAGATATTTTTATAAAGATATAAAATACAAAGGAATAAGGAAAGTGGGAGAGAAGATAACAATCATAAAATTTTGGAAGCTGAACAGCAAACACGCAAAGGATAACCCATATAGCAGGCACCCAATAATGAAATTTCCAACTAGAAATCAGAGAATGGCAGACTCCTCAATAAGCGCAAAGCCAGTAGCACTAAGTGCCTTTAATATTGACCTGTCCTTATTGATAATGTGCGGATGAAGTTCCTGATCCCCTTTTCAACGTTAGTCAGGCTGAATCAGTTTAGGTCACTTATGTCATCCCACAGATGTGTTTTTCAGGACTTCCGCACACTCAAGATAGGCTGTGTTAAACTCAGGATCTAAAAATAAGAGTGTCTCACTCTCTTTGATCAAGTGTCTGCTAGATGGCTTGGTACGTGTTTTACCCTTCAGCCTCACTAGATGCTTAGACTGTGGTCAGTTATGTATTTTCCAAGACTCTCATGATGGTGCCACTGACATCTCCTAAAAGATTCTAATCTCCTGTGAGTCCACATCTAAAAAGTTGTGAGATGCCCTTTTCTCACAAAGATAATCTGTGTCTACCACTTAGGGTTTCAAACCTAATAACATACTATTCATTTTTTATTTTGTTTTATTTTATTATTATTTTTTTAATTTTATAATTTTATAATTTTATATTTTATTTTATTTTATTTATTTATTTTTTATTATTATACTTTAAGTTCTAGGGTACATGTGCATAACGTGCAGGTTTGTTACATATGTACACTTGTGCCATGTTGGTGTGCTGCACCCACCAACTCGTCAGCACCCATCAACTCATCATTTACATCAGGTATAGACACACACTTGTATGTATTTATATAGTACAGTGTGATGCTTTGATATATTTATACATTGTGTAATGATCAAATCAGGGTAATTAGCATATCCATCACTTCAAACACTGGCCATTTATTTGTGATGAGAACATTTGAAATTCTCTTTTCTAGATATTTTGAAATATATAATACATTATTATTAATTGCAGTCACTGTACTGTATAATAGAATACCAGAACTTATTTCTCCTATTTAACTGTAACTTTGCTAAGTTATACTATTTTACACTTAATTCTTATTAGATTAACTTTCAAATTCCACAAGCAATATCGTGTGGTATTTGTCCTTTGGTACTTGTTTTATTTCACTTATACTAATGTTCTCTAGCCTCTTCCATGTTGTAAAAACAGAATTTCATGCTTTTATATGGCTAGCTTTCCACTGTGCATAAATACCACATTTTTTGTATCTATTCATCCATCAGTGAACACTGATTCCAGGTCTTGGTTATTGTGAATAGTGCTTCAATAAATATGGGAATATGGATATATCTTTTACACACTGATTTCCTTTGAATGTGTACCCAATATTGGGATTAGTGAATCATATGGTAGTTTCATTTTTAATTTTTTGAGAAACCTATATACTGTTGTACATGATGACTGCAGTAATTTATATTCCCACCAACAGTGTGTGAGTTCTGCTTTCTCCATATTCTGGTTAGCATTTGTTATTTTCAGCCATTTTTTCAGTAATAACCATTCTAACTGGGGTGAGATAATATCTCATTATGGTTTTGATTTGCATTTCCCTGAGAATTAGTGATTTGAGCATTTAAAAACATATAACTGTTGGCCCATTTGTATATCTTTTTTAAAAAATGTCTAAAGTCTTTACCCCATTTATAAAATGGAACAACTTGTTTGCTTTTGAATTGTTTGAGTTTCTTATATATTTTGGATATTAACCTCTTGTCAGACACATAGTTTGTAATTATTTTCTCCAAATCTGCAGGTTATCTCTTCACTCTCTTAATTGTTTCCTTTGCTGTACAAAAGCTTTTTAGTTTAGTGGAATTCTATTTGTCTATGTTTACTTTTGTTGCCAGGGCTTTTGAGGTCTTATACAAAAATTCCTTGCTCAGATAAATGTTATGAAGTGTTTACCTATTTTCTTCTAGTAGTTTCAGGTCTTACATTTAGAGTTTTAATTTATTTTGAGTTGACATTTGCATATGATGGAAGACAGAGGTCTACTTTTATTCTTCTGCACGTGAACATCCATTTATCTCAGCATAATTCATTGAAGATACAACCCTTTTCCTAACATGTGTTTTTGGCAACTTTGTTGAAAATTAGTGTAATATAAATGTATGGATCTATTTCTGGGTTTTCAGATATGTTCACTTGGTCTGTGTGTCTGTTTTAATGGCTATGCCACAATGGTTTTGTTATTGTAACTTTGTAGGCTATTTTGAAGTCAGATAATGTGATGACACCAGTTTTGCTCGTTTTGCTCCAGACTGTGTTGAGTATTCAGGGTCTTTTCTGGTTCTATACAAATTTTAGGATTGTTTCTTCCATTTCTGTGTAGAATGCCATTCATTTATTGATAGAGATTGCATTGACTGTGTTGACTGCTTTGGGCAGCATGGATATTTTAACCTTAATCCTCCTCCTTCATCAACATGAGACATCTTTTCATTTACTTGTATTCTCTTCAATTTCTTTCATTAATGTTTTATAGTTTTCATTGTAGATATTTTTTACCTCCTTGCTTAAATGTATTCCTAAGTATTTTATTCATTCATTCATTCATTCATTCAGTAGCTATTATAAATGACATTGTTTTCTTGATCTTTAAAATTATTTTTCTGTCAGAGTGTAGAAACACCGCTGGTGTTTGTATTTTAATTTTATATCCTACAACTTTACTGAATTTGTTTACTAGTTTTAATAATTTTTGTAGACTCTTTAGAGTCTTCTGTATATAAGATCATGTCCTTATCGACAATTTAACTTCCTCCTTTCCAATTTGTATGCCCTTTATTTATTTCTCTGGCCTAATTTCTCTGGCTAGGAGTTCCAGAATTGTGTTGAATGGAAGTAGTGATAATGGTAAGTGTTAGGTTGTTGTTTAAGATCTTTCTACTTTTTTTATTTAGTTTGCTATAAACTCTCCTCTTAGAACTGCTTTGGCTATATTGCACAGGTTTTGACATACTGTGTTTCCATTTTCATTGTGTCTAAAATTTTTAATTAAAAAATATGTATTTATTGATCTGTTGGTTGTTCATGAGCATGATGTTTAATTTTCATGAAGATGTTTAATTTTCATGTTTTTGCACAGTTTACAAAGTTCCTACTGTTACTGATTTCTAATTTTATTTTATTGTGGATATAAAAAATACTTGAAATGATTTTAATTTTTAAAAAATTGCTAAGATTTATTTTGTGACCTAGCATATGATCTGTCCTAGAGAATGTTCCACATGTTGTTGAGAAGAATGTGTATTCTTCAGCTGTTGGATAGAATGTTCTGCAAATGTTTGTTAGGCCTATTTGGTCCAGAGTACACTTTAATGTTTCTTTGTTGATTTTGTGTCTGTATGAGCTGTTTATTGCTGAAATTGGGATGTCAAAATTCCCTACTATCACAGTCTGTCTCTCCCATTCTGTCTATTAATATTTGCTTTATATATGTAGGTCCTCTGATGTTGAATCCATTTATATTTAAATTTATTATATCTTCTTGCTACATTGACACCTTTATCATTATATAATGGCCTTTTTTTCTTTTATTACAGTTTTTGACATAAAGTCTATTTTACTTAATATGGGTATAGCCACTCCTGCTCTTTTTGGTTTTCATGTGCATAGATTGTCTTTTTTCAGCCTTTAACTTCCAACATATCTGTGTGCTTCCAGGTAAAGTGAGTCTTTTTTAGGCAGCATATGGTTTGGCACTGTTTTTCTAAAACAAAACAAAATGGAACAGAACAACGTTCAGCCAATTTACATCTGTTAATGGGAGAATTTAATCAACTTACATTCAATGTAATTATATGTAGATAAGAAATTACTACTGCTATTTTGTCACTTGTTTTCTAGTTGTTTTGTAGATCCTTTCCTGCTTTCTTCCTCTCTCACTGTCTTCACTCATAGTTAAGTAATTTTCCCTGGTAATGTGTTTTGATTCTTTGATTTTTATTTTTAGTGTATCTCTTACAGATTTTTGCTTTGTGATTACCATGAAGCTTACAATAGTATCTTATAGTTTGAAGAAGTTATTTTAACCTGGTAACTATTTACCAAAGAAAATAAACAAAAAAACCTGTATACTTAATTGCATATTCTCCTCACATTTTGAATTCTTGATGTCATAATTTACATCTTTTTATATTGAGTATTTCTTAAAGTATTGTAGTTATTTTTTAAAATAATTTTGTCTTTTAGTCCTCATGTTAAAATTATAAGTGGTTTATACCCTATGATTTCAGTACTATAGTATCCTGAATTTTTCTCTACTATTACTTCTATAAATAAATTTTATAACTTTATGTGTTGCCTTGTTACACATTAGCATTCTATTCTGATTTTGAATAATTCCCTTCAGCATTTCTTGTATAACAGGGCTAGTGTTGATGAATTCCCCCAGCATTTGTTTGTCTGGGAAAGTTTGTCTCTCATTTCTAAAGGATACCTTTGCTAGGTACAGTATTCTTAGTTAGCAGGGGTTTTTTTTCTTTTTCTTTTTTTGGTACTCTAAATATATCATCTCACTCTCACCTTGCCTACAATGTTTCTGCTGAAAACCCTGATGCCAGGCATATTCGATCTGCCTTAAATGTTATTTAATTTCTCTTGTTGCCTTCAGGGTTCTCCTTGTTTTTGAAACTTGAGAATTTAATTATAAAATGTGTTGGGATAATCACATTTGGGCTCACTTTGGTGACCTTTGACCTTCCTCTGCCTAAATATTTACCTCTTTCTTTTTCATTTTTGATTGGTTTTCTGTTGTTATTTCTTTCAATAATCTGTCTACTCCTTATTCTTTTTTTTTACTCCCTCTTGAACTCCAGTGATCTGAATATTTGCTTGCTTGATGCTATACTGTAGATCTCACAAGTTTTCTTCATTCTTTTTCATTAATATTTCTTTTTACTCCTCTGACTATATATTTTCAAATAACCCAACATCAAGCTCACTGATTCTGTCTTCTGCTTAATTCTGCTGTTGATTCTCTCTACTGCACTTTTCACTTTATTCATTGTGTTTTGTAGCGCCACAATATCTGTTTGATTATTTTCATTATTTAAATTTGTGTAATTTATTTTATAAATTTCTGAATTATTTCCCTGTGTTCTGCTGAAGTTCGCTGAAATTCTGAATGGTTTGGCTGTGTCCCCACCCAAATCTCATCTTGATTTGGAGTTCCCCAAATCCTCATGTGTCATAGAAGGGACACAGCAGGAAGTGATTGAATCATGGGGGCAGTTACCCCCATGCTGTTCTAGTGATAGTGAGTTCTCACAAGATCTATTGGTTTTATAAGGGGCTTTTCCCCTCTTTGCTTGGCATTGCTCCTTCCTGCTGCCATGTGATGAAGGACATGTTTGCTTATGCTTCCACCATGATTGTAAGTTTCCTGTGGCCTCCCTAGCCATGCTAAACTATGAGTCAATTAAACCTCTTTTCTTTGTAAATTACTCAGTCTCGGATACACCTCTATTAGCAGCATGAGAATGGACTAATAGTAAACTGGTACCACAGAGACTAGGGTGCTGCTGTAAAAATACCAGAAAATGTGGAAGTGACTTTGGAACTGGGTAAAGGGCAAACGTTGGAATGGTTTGGAGGACTCAGAAGAAGACAGAAAAATGTGGAAAAGTTTGGAACTTCCTAGAGACTTGGAAGGCTCAGAAGACAGGAAGATGTGGGAAAGTTTGGAACTTCCCAGAGACTTGTTAAATTGCTTTGACAAGTGTGATAGTAATATCAGTAAAATGCTGATAGTAATATGAACAATGAAGTCCAAGCTGAGGTGGTCTCAGATGGAGATGAGGAATTTGGGAACTGGAGCAAAGGTGACTCTTGTTATGCTTCAGCAAAGAGACTGGCAGTATTTTTTTGCCTCTGCCCTACAGATCTTTGAAACTTTGAACTTGAGAGAGATGATTTAGGGTATCTGGAGGAAGAAATTTCTAAGCAACAAAACATTCAAGAGGAAGCAGAGCATAAAAATTTGGAAAATTTGCAGCCTGTCAATGCAATAAAAAAGAAAAACCTATTTTCTGAGATGTTCAAGCTGGCTGCAGAAATTTGTATAACTAGTGAGACAAATGTTAATTGCCAAGACAATGGGGAAAATGTCTCCAGGGTATGTCAGAGACTTTCATGGCAGCCCCTCCCATCACATGCCCAGAGACCTCTGAGGAAAAAAAATGGCTTTGTGATCTGGGCCCACAGCCCTTCTGCTCTATGCAGTCTTGGGACATTGTGCCCTACGTCCCGGCTGCTTCTGCTCTAGCTGTGGCTAAATCAAGCCAACTTACAGCTCATGCCATCTCTTCAGAGGGTGCAAGCCCCAAGCATTGGCAGTTTAGACATGGTGTTGGGCCTTCGGCTGCAGAGAAGTCAGGAATTGAGGTTTGGAAACCTCTGCCTAGATTTCAGAGAATGTATGGAAATGCCTGGATGCCCAGGCAGAAGTTTGCAGCAGGGGTGAAGACTTCATGGAGAAGCTCTGCTAGGGCAGTGTGAAAGAAAATGTGGGATGGGAGCCCCCACACTGAGTCTTCACTGGAGTACTGCCTAGTGGAGCTGTGTGAAGAGGACCACCATCCTCCAGACCCCAGAATGGTAGATCCACTGACAACTTCCAATGTGCACCTGAAAAAGCCTCCAGACACTCAATGCCAGCCCATGAAAGCAGCTGGGAGGGTGGCTGTACCTTGCAAATCCACATAGTCAGAGCTGCACAAGGCCATGAGAACCTGTCTTTTGCATCAGCATACCCTGGATGTGAGACATAGAGTCAAAGGAGATCATTTTGGACCTTTCAGGTTTAATGGCTGCCAATTGGATTTTGGACTTGCATGTGGCTGGTAGGCCCTTTGTTTTGGCCAATGTCTCCCATTTGGAATGGGTGTATTTACCCAATGCCATTACCCTCATTGTATCTAGGAAGTAACTAACTTGCTTTTGAGTTTACAGGCTCATAGGTGGAAGGAACTTTCCTTGTCTCAGGTGACACTTTGGACTTGGACTTGTGAGTTAATAATGGAATGAGTTCAGAGTTTGGGGGACTGTTGGGAAGGCATTATTGTGTTTTAAAATATGGAAATATGAGATTTGGGAGGGACCAGCATCACAACAATATGGTTTGGCTGTGTCCCCACCGAAATCTCATCTTGAATTGTAATTCCCATAATTCCCACATGTTGTGGAAGGGACCTGGTGGGAGGTAACTGAATCATGAGGGCAGTCACCCCTATGCTGTTCTCATGATAGTGAGTGAGTTCTCATGAGATCTGACGGTTTTATAAGGGGCTTTTTCCACTTTGCTCAGCACCTCTCTCTCTTGCCACCATGTGAAGAAGGATGTGTTTGTTTCCCCTTCCACCATGATTGCAAGTTTCCTGAGGCTTCTACAGTCCCACTGAATCAATTAAACCTCTTTTCTTTATAAATTACCCAGTCTTGGGTCCATCTTTATTAGCAGTGTGAGAACAAATTAATACAGCTTCCTTAATGCAATTGTTTTAAGTTTCTTGTCTGGAATATAGCACATCTCCATCTATTTAGGTTCAATCACTGGCATCTTATCTTGTCTCTTTCATGAGGTCATAATTTCCTGATACTTGTGGCCATATACTAGTATTCCTAATACTTGTGGCCATATACTAGTGTTGGTTCATTGAAGAATTAGGAATTTACTCCAATGTGTGCAGTCTGGTTTGTTTGTGCCTGTCTTTCTTCTGTGGGCTCGTCCAGAAATCTCAGAGGCTGAATATTGTCAAATCCCATGACTGTTGCCACTTTCTCAGCCCTAGAAGAAAACCTAAACCCAGGTTCACCTCAAATCTTGTGAGGGCTCCAAGGTTAGTGTGGTGACTTGGGCTGTATGTACCTGGGGAAGATCCAAGGAAGGGTCATACTCAGGCTGTGTGGAAAAGCTGGCTATGGACCTGAGCCTGGAAGCCTGTCCTGTTGGCAAAGACAACAAACTTTCTCAGAAGTTCTCTTCACAGGTAAGATAATGCTCTGACTGAAGTCAGAGGGGTTGTAGCCAGATTGGACTTTATCAGAACATGCAGTGGGATAGAAGTTGGTGAGACTTCTCAGGAGCCTATATGTGTGCACTTCTAAGCAGTTTTCTGCACTGATGGAGCAGTTCCCCAACTGTAGTGAGAGAGGCTGGAGCTGAGACTGGGCCCTCTCAGAATCTGCTGTGGGATAGGGACCAGCAAACACACCCCTGTGTCCCCAGCAGGGGTGCATCCCTAGCAGCTCCCCGCATAGGTGGTACAGCTTCCTAACTGCAGTGAGAGAGGCCAGAGATGAGACTGAAGTCTCTCAGAATCTGCTTTAAGATAGAGGCTGCTGTGCTTATCCTGTAGTCTCAGATAGGTAAATAATTTCCAGGCTACAAGATATGAGTGAGTCTTCCTCTGAATTCTTGTGTGAACAGTAATAAGCTGGGACCACGGCTGAGGGGAGCAGAGGTTGAGTTACTAACAGACTTTCAGGTCTGTTGCAGAGACTCATGTCAATCGGCAGACAAGCCTTTCTGCCAAGGCACTAGTGTGAAAGATTCTTCCTGGACCTTTATGCAGATGGTTCTGATTGCAGGTTACATGCCAGACATGACTGTAGCCAAACCATTTATGGATTTGAACTCAGGAGCAAGATCAGCAGGTCTGCTACCTGGGGACTGGTCTGCACACTCAAAATGACCTCCCTGTTTTGGGCTCCACTGGGATTTCACAGCCTCATACCTGAATCTCCAAGCTCCCTCAGAGAGAACTTCATCTGTGGATGAGTGCAAGATTCTTCTTGTGAGGGCATATGAGCATGTGACCTATTCTGCCATCTTGGTGACATCCTCTTAATATATTCTTTAAGGATGTAGAGGTGAGTGGCAAACTTATTTTAAAAATTAAGTAACAATAGTCAAGATAGTGAATGCCTCTGAGAGGTTTGGAATGGAGACAGATGCTACTGAAGAGGATCACCCGGGGGTTCTAAATCCCTAGAATTATACTATTTCTTAACCTGGGTTACTATTTCACTCAACTGGGTGGTGAGTGCTTGTATTATTGTTATTCTTGAAACTATAAATTCATGTGTTAAATAGTCTTACCTCTATATGCTATGTTTTAAATGCTTTTAAAAGTTGTAATAAAAATGAGCAAACATTTAATGTACTAATATGGAGCAATCCCCACAATATATTTTTACATGATAACTGCAGAATGCAAAAAAAGAGATTAAAAGTATGCCAGTCTTGAAAAAGTGTGGGATAGTAGGAGTTAGTGCTTATGTGCTTGAATATACATAGGTGTCTCTGAAAAGATACACAAGTCAATGCTAACACAGATTACCTGAAAAAGGCTTTTCATTGCAAATTCTTTAGTACTTTTTGAATTTTGAACCCTGTGAATGTATTTTCCAATAATGATTTTTTTCAAAACACAAAAAATTTAGCATAAGACCTGAATTTAGGTATAAATATCCCCTTTTTAATATGTATTTTCTAAAATTAGTAGATGCTCTCAGAATCATGTTCACTGGCGATCATTTTCTTTTTCTGAAAACATGATTATGGCCACCATTATATAGAGGACTTCTTACATACGAGTTTGAGCTTAAGATATGGTCGATGCATTAATCTTTCCCCTTCTCACTCACATTCTTCCAATTATACAATAGCTGCTATCATCTGTCCTCTGCACATAGGCAAAACTGCAAGGTAGTCTATATTTTATTTTTGTTGTTGTTGTTTTTTGTTTTTTTTAAGAGACGGAGTCTTGCTCTGTCGCCCAGGCTGGAGTGCAGTGGCACGATCTAGGCTCACTGCAAGCTCCGCCTCCCAGGTTCACCCTCCATTCTTCTGCCTCAGCCTCCCTAGTAGCTGGGACTATAGGCGACTGCCACCACACCTGGCTAATTTTTGTATTTTTAGTAGAGATGGGGTTTCACCAGGTTAGCCAGGATGGTCTCAATCTCCTGACCTCGTGATCCATCCGCCTCGGCCTCCCAAAGTGCTGGGATTACAGGCATGAGCCACCACACCTGGCCAAGGTAGCCTATATTTTGTTAATGGAGGTAGGCTGACTATTTTCCATAGACTGTACTGTGAACAAGATTCTCATGACCATTTTCACTCAGCAGGCTTTGTATTAGGAATGAATGTGAAACTGAACCTTTCTCACTTAACTTTTTGCAGGATTCATGTAGGGTTGGAGAAATGTTATCATTGCCAGTCTATTCAAGAGTTTCTTTTTCCTCTAATATCATGTCAATAACACAGAAAAATCTGAAGCTTATGTATTGTGGCATGATACTTACTAGGTTACTTAAAGGTGTATGTATGTTACTTAAACTCATGTATTGTGGCAAGATACCCACTAGGTTACTTAAGGGTGTATGTCCACTGCTTGAACTCTGAAGCTTGGGCAGTGAGCTAAGGCTATGGTGTTCAACCAAGGAGCAGGTATGCCTGAGAACCCAAACATCCTGGAAAATGTATGAGAATCTACCAAAAAAACAGCCTCATCAGTCAACACACAGTAGGCAAACATCTAGAAAATTAGCTTAAAAACAGTTTTGAGATGGGAGTCAGTGTGGATCTCTACAACTGTCCTGTGACCATCCAGGACTGCCCAAATGTAAGTCCTAATAAACTCATCTGTTCATCAAGCTGAACTTGTCTGAGTCGGTCTTTGGTGTCTTGGCTCCTTCCCAGTTTGGTGGGGAACACTACAGTCTTAAGCTTTTCTTGTAACAATTGGCATCATGAATAGAACCACAGATGAGTCAGTGTGGAGGGAATCCTGAGGTGGTCGGCAACATGCATGTGAAATGCAGTTGAACCCAACTGCTCAACTGCTGTGAGCTGATATGTGAGTATAGGAATGCTCAGAAAATGCCAGTGGGGACTGAGCGTCTATTATAAATATTTAATAGCTAATATATCAAAGTATGATAAGAACAGCAAACACACTGTTTTTGCAGTTAGTCTGGCTACCGAGAAACAGAGCAGAGCAGAAATGGGAGAAAGGATTGAAACTCCAGCAGAAGGTCAAAGGCATGCTGGGTTTTCTAGGACTTCAGCTGGTTACGTATTATGGCTCATTTTTGTGTACATTTTAAAACTGATGAGCAAATTACAACAAGAAAAGTTCGGAGCTTAAATGGTTAAGCTGCAACTATAGAGTTAAGTAGACCCTTCTAAAGTTCTCTATTTCTCTCTTTCATTTCCTGCCTTCTTTGAATACGCTATTATTAAGCTACTTGTGTGGAGAAAAACTCACTAATTCAAGGCCATTTTGGGATTTCTTTTTTCTTATACGGTTTGGCCAATTCTAACTGAAATGTACACGTTAAAAATCATTTGAAATCAAGGGAAACAAAGAGTAAAACAGGTTTTCATAATCAAGCTTCTATAGAAACTTCTCTATCCAAAATTTTGGTCCACAGACTTCATAGAATGACCTATCAGAGCAAACAAATTTAGCCATATTTTCAGATTTCAATTATGTCAGAAATAATCTGGATCCAGAAATCTTTGTAAAATAAGGAGTCTGTGGTGGTGTCTCATGTCTAGAGTTCCAAGGTAAAAGCTACCGGATCTTTGTTTGTTTGTCTGTACACAAGTTTTATATTTTTATGTTTTGTATGTGTATTATGTTACATATTGTATCTATCATACTACCAAATGACTTATAAGTACATGAGTACCTATAAATTATGTCCAAATTTTTAAGTACATGTTAATTCAGTAATTTTTAATAAACAATCTGGCTTTAAAATTATTAGTAAAAGAAAAATGTCTTCAGAATAGTCAACATAAATTTTTTCTGGTTTTACTGATTAGAGTTTTACATTGGCCTCAGCTAAATATTATAAAGTGTCAGAGTTTGAAATAAAGGTTATGAATATAATTATCCAAGACCAGCATAATCTTCGTTTTTGTGATTTTTTGATAAGTAAAACTAATTCAATACTTTTAGTCCAATTAAATTAGCTAAAGTTTGAGTTACTGCCAAAATGCCTATGTGTTTAACTTTAAGGACCTTTCTTAAATAAACACCTGATATTCACAGGTTATGACAATGGTTAACTGAAAAATAACTTGAAATGATGACTAGTTTTGTCTATTGTCTTCGTTCTCATGAGTAATCTAGGTAAACTTCTAAATATAAACAAATTGAGTAAATATAAATGAGATAAATGCCAGTAGGTAGAAGTTTTGTGTGGTTTAAAATCTTAAAATTGTTTTAAGTACTAAGTACATGTCTGGGTCATTTCAAATTTTAAAAAGGTTATGATATGGGACATTGGTGACACTTCTGAAATCATTAACCGAAAATATAGAGCAGGTGATCCTTAATTTGGAAAATATCCATACTGTGAATGACTTGGATAATGCCTTTTCCAATTTTCCTTTTGCAAAAGTGTAAGAGGACCAGTTTGCTTTTACTTAAAAAGACCAACAATAGGCTTTCCAGGTGCTACCACACGGGTACCTGTACAGCCCCACCATCTGTCATGGTACAGTTGCACCAGAGGGTGCGATGAAGACTGCCAGAGGGCAGCTGGTCTCGGTTGTGCTTCTTTTATTTTATTATGATTACCTTTTTAAATGAAGTCTCACTGTCGTCAGCCAGGCTGGAGTTCAATGGCACGTTCTCAGCTAACTGCAGCCTCCACCCCCCAGGTTCCAGCAATTCTCCTGCCTCAGCCTCCCAAATAGCTGAGATTACAGGCACCCCCAACCACAATTGGCTTGGTTAATTTTTGTATTTTTCGTAGAGATGAAGTTTCACCATTTTGGCTAGTCTCAAACTCCTGACCTCAGGTTATCCACCTTCCTTGGCCTCCCAAAGTGCTGGGATTACAGGGATGAGCCACTGCACCTGGCCCCGGTTGTGTTTCTTAATGGAGATCCAAGAGCCTTACAATATCACCATGCAGCAGTACCAACACCAGCTGCAGTGATCATCACGCAGGTAGCATGAACAAGTCCCAGAACTTATCAATTAGCTATTATCCCCACTTCTGTGGAGGGAAGCTAGTACTGTACGCCAGGCCTCAAGCCCACGGTGGCCACCCCAGTAGGGCCAATGGATACAAATTCAATGCTAATGATGTTAAAATAAATACACCCATGATGGTCCTCACTAAACACTTGTGTTTATACCCATAGGCTGTTGTTCCTGGTACCCATGGCAGCTGGTAACACCTTTTTTTGGACTGGGCTGCAAATATTGCAGCAGTCAACAACCAGTCTGATTGTTGCATATATGAATACCTTTCTCTATCAAATGATGATGGTATGCCTTAGAATATTCTGCCTTTCTCTCTACAGAGCTGGAATAACTGGTTAAACAACACCTAACATACAACCTGGGCTCACTGGGCATTGTTTCCACCTGGAGGCTTGACAGGCAACTCAATGGAGAACAAACAACATGTGCCCTTATAGTTGCTACCTGTTGTGCCTGTATCCCAGACAAAGAAAATTATAATGTCATAAATGCTTTAAATTATTTGTCAATTCAGATCCATGATATAACCAATTAGGTCTCTTTGACTCATTCTGAAATTAGTTATGCACCTTACCTAGTCATTGGAGTTATGCTTTGCTAACAGGCATCATAATGGTAGTTAGTTTCAGCTTTTCATGCTGTTATATAGGATATAGGTGTAGCCTGTACACACAAGCCATGGCTATACATTATAGGCACATATAGTTCTTTCCCTTGTATGCTGCTCAGGGACACTCACATAAGATTGGCAACAAAATATAAGAGCTGAGGAACAGGACGGATTGTAGCATGATGGGCCTCCCACCAGGTTACTTAAGAGTGAATGTCTGCTGTCTGAACCCTGAAGGTTTGGCAGTGAACCACGGCCATGGTGTCCAATAGAGAGGTAGGTTTCCCTGAGAACATAAACATTCCAGAAAATATATGAGAACCTACCAAGGAAAACAGTCTCATCAGTCATACACAGTAAGCAAAGAGACAGAGACAGAGATAGAAAATTAGCTTAAAAGCAGTTTAGAGATAGGAAATGGCACAGATCTCTACAGCTGTACTGATGTCATCCAAGAGTGTATGTAAGCCCTAATAAACTCATCTTTTCATCAAGTTAGACTTTTCTGAGTCATACTTTGGTCTCTTGGCTCCTTCCCAGTTTGGTAGGGGACACTGTAGTCCCAATTTTTTTTCTCACAAGAGCTCAGAGACATTGATTCTTAGAAAAGAAAGAGACTCTAGCAATGAAATTTTTGAATGCTTGTAAATATTCTTCATTTCTCTATTTGAAAATCTCCTGTCATTTTAATCAGGAATTGTACATGCAAATCATTCTGTTTTAAGACAATTGAAATTCCAAACTAAATTCATGCTGTGAAATAATGAGCGTTTCTAAAATTGTCTGAATATAATAGAACTTCAATAATTTAAGATTAGTTGGACTGGTCAAAATAGAGTGAGAAAGCACACAACAGCAAAACAATCTAAATTGGCAAGATAGCTTAGTATTTACATTGAGAGTCTGGGCTGTGAGTGAGATAGGCCTGGCCTCTAATCCTGTCATCTCCATGTGCTAGATATCTGATTTTTGCAAGATTTTATAATGCTATAAGCATAGAGGTCTTAATGTATAAGATGCCTATTTGTTCTATGCAACAAAAAGAACAAGGGTAAACAGTCTAATGTTGTCAAGAAATGTAGCTTCGGTAGAAAGGGATTTCAATACAATTCAACATCCCTTCATATAAAAAAAAAACTCAAAAAAATAGGCATTGAAGGAACATACTTCAAAATAGTAAGAGCCATCTATAAAACAAACAAACAAACAAACAAACAAAAAACCACAGCCAGTATCATGCTGAATGTGCAAAAGCGGGAAGCATTCCCTTTGACAATTGGCACAACACAGGATACCCTTTCTCACCACTCCTGTTCAACATAATACTAGAAGTCCTAGCCAGAGCAATCAGGCAAAAGAAAGAAAGAAAAGGCAGCCAAATAGGAGGACAGGAAGTCAAACTATCTCTGTTTGTAGACAATATGAAACTATTACCTAGAAAATTCTGTAGTCAGCCTTGTGCAAAAGCTCTTTGATCTGACAAACAACTTCCCCAAAGTTTCAGGGTATAAAAGCATTGTACAAAAATCACTAGCATTCCTATACACCAACAACAACCAATCTAAGAGCCAAAGCAAGAATGCAATCCCATTCATAGTAGCCACCAAAAAGAATAAAATACCTAACCAGGTACTTTATTAACAGCTAACCAACGAGGTGAAAGATCGCTACAATGAGAACTACAAAACACTGCTCAAAGAAATCAGAGATGACACGAAGGGAAAAACATTTCATATTCATGAATAGGAAGAATCAGCATTGTTAAAAAGAGAATACTGTCCAAAAGCAATTTACAGACTCAATGTTATTCCTATAAAATTATCAATGACATTCTTCACAGATAGATAAATATTTTTTAGAAAAAAATATTTCAAAATTTATGTGGAATCAGAAAGGAGCTCTAATAGCCAAGGCAATTCTAAGCAAAAAGAACAAAGCTGGAGGAATCACATTACCAAACTTTAAACTATACTACAAGGCTATGGTAACAAAAGCAGCATAGTACTGGTATAAAAACAGACACATAGACCCATGTAATAGAGAGCCCAGAAGTAATGCCACCTCCTAAAATCATCTGATCTCCACAAAGCTGACAAAAGCAAGAAATAGGGAAAGGATTCCCTATTAAATAAATGGTGCTAAAATAACTGGCTAGCCATATTCAGAAGATTGAAATTGAACCCCTTCCCTAAACTATCTATAAAAATCAATTCAGACCCCTTCCTTAAACTATATATATATATATATATATAGTTTTTATATGTATAAACTACATATAAATATATATAGTTTTTATATGTATAAACTATATATATATATAAAAATTCACGAAGGATGATAGACTTAAATATAAAACCTAAAACTATGAAAACTCTGGAAGATAACCTAGGAAACACCATTCTGTACATAGGACCTGGCAAAGATTTCATGATGATGATTCCAAAATGAATTGCAACAAAAGCAAAAATTGACAAAAGGGACTTGATTAAATTAAAGACCTTTTACACATCAAAAGAAATTATCAACAGCGTAGACAGTCTACAGAGTGGAAAAAAAATATTTGTAGATTATGCATTTGACAAAAGCCTGATATCCAGAATCCATGAGAATTTAAATAAATAAGCAAAAAACAACCCCATTAAAAAGTGGGCAAAGGACATTGAACAGACACTTTTCAAAAGAAGACATACATGCAGCCGACAAGCATATGAAAACATGCTAAACATCACTAATCATTAGAGCAACGCAAATCAAAACCAGAATGAAATACTGATGTGGTTTGGCTCTGTGTCCTCACTCAAACCTCACGTTGAATTGTGAGCCTGAGGGTTGGAGGTCGGGCCTAGTGGGAGGTGATTGGATCAGGGCGACAGATTTCCTCTTGCTGTTCTCATGATAGTGAGTGAGCTCTCATGAGATCCAATTGTTTAAGAGTGTGTAGTACGACCCCTTCATTCTCTCTCTCCTGCTCCACCATGATAAGATGTGCTTGCTTCACCTTCATCTTCTGCCATGATTTTAAATGTCCTGAGGCCTCCCAGGCATACTTCCTATATAGCCTGTGGAATGGTGAGTCAATTAAACCTCTTTTCTTCATATATTACCCAGTCTCAGGTATTTCTTTATAGTAGTATCAGAATGGACTAATACAGATACCATCTCACATTAGTCAGAATGGCTATTATTTAAAAGTCAAAAACTGACAAACACTGGCAAGGTTGTGGAGAAAAAAAGAACGGTTATACACTGTTGGTGGCAATGTAAATTAGTTCAGCCATTTTGGAAAGTGGTTTTGTTATTTCGCAAAGAACTTAAAACAGAATTGCCATTTAACCCATCAATTCCATTATTGGGTATATACTTAAAGAAATATTAATTGTTCTACCATAGAGACATGGGCATTTGTATGTTCATGGCACTCTTCACAATAGTAAAGACACGGAATAAACCTAAATGCCATCAACAGTAGACTGGATAAAGGAATTGTGTTACATATGCACCATGGAATACTATGCAGCTATAAAAAAGAATGAGATCATGTCCTTTGCAGCAACAGATGGAGGTGGAGGCCATTATACTAAGCAAACTAATAGAGAAACAGAAAAACCAAATATCACATATTCTCACTCATAAGTGGGAGCTAAACATACAGTACATATGGACACAAAGAAGGGAGCAACAGACGCCAGGTCCTACTCGAGGGTGGAGGGTGGGAAGAAGGTAAGGACTGAAACACCACCTTTGGGTACTATGCTGATTACCTGTATGACAAAATAATCTGCACACCAAACTCCTAGAATGCTCAATTTATCTATATAAAAAACTTGCACATGAACCCCTAAACCTAAAATAAAAGTAAAAAAAAGTTAAATTAAAAATTAAATGATGGACACATTGGGAACTAAAATTAAATTCACAAATGTGATTTTTCTGAGAGTCCTGTTAGAAAGATGACAAAAGAGCTTTTATTTTTTATCATTTCCTGGTGTAAATTATATGATGTTCAAAAAAGAGGCTATTGAGAAATATCTTTGGAGATTTATAAAAGAAAGTAAAAGTATCAAGCCTGTAATCCCAGCACTTTGGGAGGCCGAGATGGGTGAATCACGAGGTCAGGAGATCGAGACCATCCTGGCTAACACGGTGAAACCCCGTCTCCACTAAAAAAATACAAAAAACTAGCCGGGCGAGGTGGTGGGCGCCTGTAGTCCCAGCTACTCGGGAGGCTAAGGCAGGAGAATGGCGTAAACCCGGGAGGCGGGGCTTGCAGTGAGCTGAGATCCAGCCACTGCGCTCCAGCCTGGGCGACAGAGCGAGACTCCGTCTCAAAAAAAAAAAAAAAAAAAAAAAAAGAAAGTAAAAATAATAAAGCAATAAAAGGGAAAGTGCAATATTCCTATACATAATCAAATAAAACCAGAAAATAATCTCAGCCATAGAAAACACAATCTGCCAATGAAGAATAAAGGAAAGAAAACTCTCCTTTAAATAACCTTGGCACAATTTTTAAAACACATTATAAAAGTAGGCCGGGCACGGTGGCTCACTCCTGTAATCCCAGCACTTTGGGAGGCCGAGGCAGGTGGATCACGAGGTCAGGAGATCGAGACCATCCTGGCTAACACGGTGAAACCCCGTCTCTACTAAAAAATACAAAAAACTAGCCGGGCGCGGTGGCGGGCGCCTGCAGTCCCAGCTACTCGGGAGGCTGAGGCAGGAGAATGGCCTGAACCCAGGAGGCGGAGCTTGCAGTGAGCTGAGATCCGGCCACTGCATTCCAGCCTGGGAGACACAGCGAGACTCCGTCTCAAAAAAAAAAAAAAAAAGTTATAGTACTAGTTGATTTATAGGTACAGTCTCATTGCTTCCTCACCATAATTGTATGAGTTCGGTATTATTATTGTCACTATCATTATTCTCTGAGTTTTAGAGAAATTAGTTATGTATGCATGGTTTCACAACTCATTAGTCTAACTCCAGGGTCCCTACTCTTAATCACTAAACCAAACTTGAAAACAATAAAATAACCAACATGGTGAATGGCCACAAAAGTTATCTCTTACTTATAAAATATTTATATATACAATTTTAATTTTATTGTAGAGTTGAAAAGATAGTGCAGAGAATGTCCATATGCCCTTCCCCCAGCGTCCTGTAATACTAACAATGTACCCAATCTTGATAATTTTAGAAAAAGTAAACAATTAACATTGGTTTGTTGTTATTCATTAAGCTGCAGACCTTATTTGGACTTTACTAGTACTTCCACTAATATCGTTTTTATGTTCCAGCATCCAATTCAGGGTACCATGTTACATTTAGTAATAATGTCTCCTTTTCTCCTGCAATTCCTAATAGTTTTTCAGTTTGTCTTTATTTTTAGTGTCATGTTAGAAAAGTACTGTGCATGCATATTATACAATAACTCTCAATTTCAGTTTATCTGATTTTTTATTATGATTAGACTGAAATTATGAAAATTTCTGGAAAATATCACAGAGATGAAGTACCTTTTCATTGCATTTTATCAGGTGATACAAGATACCTATGTGACTAATTACTAGTGATACTAATCTTTATAATTAGTGATAAGGGTAAAATAGTATCTTCCTATTTTTTCCATTGCAGAGTTACTTTTATAATCTTTTCACACTCTGTGTGTTAAAAGTGAGTCATTATATCTAGTCCACACTGAAGAGAATGATAATTACTCTGTTACTTCTGAAAGAAGGAATATTCAGAATTTGTAAGCATGTTAAAAACCCCATAGTAATTAATATCTTGAGAGAAAGAGATGCTTAGAGGCGATGTAACCATCCTATTTTCCTTCACCAGTCACCCATTAATTTCAGCATTTATCAATGGGTTTTGCCTGCAACAGTTAGAACTGTTGTTATAATGGTGATTTTCTTTTCTCTTATTCTTTCTACTTTTATTAGTTGAAATTCTTCTTTATGGAAGATGTGTCCTTTCTCCTCCCTGCCCCATTTCTTTCTTTCTTTAATTATTTAATTATATGAGTATGATCTTGTGCGGTTTTTTTTATTATTATTCTTTGGGTAATAGTCCAACATTACCATTATTTATCTTGTTGCTCAAATTGTTCCAACTTTAGACTTTGGGTGCTCTTTCAGGTTGGGTTCTGCACCTTTCAATAAGTCTTCATTTTTGTTTTCCCCAGTTGTTCACTTTCTGGAATTAAAATATATAATAGTTTCATCTTGTATTTTCCCTGTCCCAACTCTAGAATCAGCCATTTTTCCAAAAAGTCTAAGTTCCTTTTCTCAGAGAAATAATACTTAGAAGCCAAAATTGAGTTGTTGGGTATGCTTGTTACTACTGAGGTATCATTATTTTTAGGCCCTTTCAGTAGACAGAGGTAAAAAATATGTGCATCGCTACTAACGTATGTATACACACAGATCTTTATTTCTTTACATGACTGTTCATACTGCTATCTCCAATTATATTACAGCCACCATAAAGTTTTATTGTCGTTTCCTCCCTTGCTCATTTAATAATTTAGTTATCTTACAGTGAGAAACCTGGCTCTTATGTAAAACTTATTTACTTATGTATTTAAACTTATACACATTTAAGGTAGTTTCAGAATGCTAACCCTGTGGGAAACACATTTTCCAACTAGATAGTTTTTTTTATTATCAACCTTGAAATATCTAGTCAAACACTTTTTCAAAGTTATTTAGTTTGTCTTTTCCTCCCCACCCCCTTCAGCAAGGTTACATCAAACATTTGCAAATGTTTGTTTTCTATCTGGGATCTGTCTTGACATTACTGGCTCACTGGGTCTTTTTTTTTTATTTTATTTTTAATATTTTAAATTTATTTTCTTTTGTTTTCCTCAAAAGATGGAATCTCTATCTGTTGCCCAGGCTGGAGTGTAGTGGCATGATCTCAGCTCACTGCAAGCTCCACCTCCCGGGTTCACGCCATTCTCCTGCCTCAGCCTCCTAAGTAGCTGGGACTACAGGCACCGACTACCACGCCCGGCTAATTTTTTGTATTTTTAGTAGAGACGAGGTTTCACTATGTTAGCCAGGATGGTCTCGATCTCCTGACCTCGTGATCTGCCCGCCTCAGCCTCCCAAAGTGCTGGGATTACAGGCGTGAGCCACCGCGCCCAGCCTGTTTTGTTTTTTAATTTTAATTACAGTAAAATTCAGTCATTGTAGACTGTTATTTACATTTGAGAACTTTATCACAGTATTTTTTTCTGCTTCCACATTACTGCGGGTTGTGTATCTCTTTTTTCCTTTCATGTTTTGAGAGACTCATCATCTCTCACCTCTGAATGTCCAAACCCCATAAGCCTCTTCCTCGGTGGGAACTCTCATAGTGAACATTTCAAGTGATAAATCAGTTTCCCTCAAAATTTTAAAACAATTGAAGATAACTATAAGTATCTGTTATAGCTGTGTAAGAGCTTTGTTATTAAATAGACTGTGTTAGAAGAACTTCTTGCCTCTCTCTCTCTCTTTTTTTTTTTTTTTTTTTTTTTTTTGGAGATGAAGTCTGGCTCTGTCACCCAGGCTGGAGTGCAGTGGTATGATCTGGGCTCACTGCAGCCTCCGCCTCCGAGTTCAAACAATTCTCCCTCCCTCAGCCTCCCGAGTAGCTGAAATTACAGGTGTGCACCACCATGGCCGGCTAATGTTTGTGTTTTTAGTAGAGACAGGGTTTTGCCATGTTGGCCGGGCTGGTCTCGAACTCCTGACCACAGATGATCCACCCACCTCAGCCTCTCAAAGAGCTGGGATTACAGGCATGAGCCACTGCACCTGGCCTTCTTGGCTTCATGATACTCCCTGTATTCACTTTAGCATCTGCCTTGGAGGATTGTTGGATTTTGAGAGCAGATACTGACCAGTCATTTCTTCCAGAAAAATGCAGCCTGTGAGCCAAGATTGCGCCATACACTCCAGCCTGGGCAACAAGAATGAAACTCCATCTCAAAAAAAAAAAGAAAAAGTAAAGAAAAAAGAAAGAAGAAAAGAAAAAGAAAAGAAAAGAAAAGAGAAAAGAAAAAACTGCAGCCTGGATTAATCCCATCAAGTGCATTAGGACCCAGACCCCAGGAGCATATCCAAGTCTCCAGGCTTAACCTAGGCCTACACTGATGTTCGTGTTTTTCATGGAAGTAACAGCAAGAGGAGGAAACACATGTCGTTAAGTCTCTAACAGATAAAGAGTCTAAAATGGGATGGCACATGCTCGGAGACATTTCTCTATTCTCACTAATCAAATAAGACACTCCATAAGAAACAGTAAGGAAGGGGTCCAAAGTAGCACATTGTGTGTCTACAACACTGATCCTCATTGAGATGAGGAGTATTAGAAACTGACCCCATTTAGAAACTTAAAGACTAAGAGCTAAGCATTCATCTATTGTGTTATATTTTAGAATTGGTATGTAATTGGTATGTTTTGAGCAGAATAACCAAAACCACAGCTAACATCCTGTGTGTTAAAAATTTGTAAGATAATATACTAACAACGTCACATGAATTATCTCATTTAATTCTCATTTAATATAATTTTTGTTTTTAAAATATATTATCTGCATTTTACCAATGATAGAACTGAAGCATAGATAGGTTAAATGACTTGACTAAGGTTCTTTTACTTTTTTTTCTTCTTCTTCTTCTTTTTTTTTTTTTTTTTTTTTGAGAAGGAGTATTGCTCTGTCACCCACGCTGGAGTGCAATGGCACGATCTCTATCTCGGCTCACTGCAAGCTACCCCCTCCAGGGTTCACTCCATTCTCTGGCCTCAGCCTCCCAAGTAGCTGGGACTACAGGTGCCCACCACCACACCCATCTAATTTTTGTGTTTTTAGTAGAGACGGGGTTTCACTGCATTCCCAGGATGGTCTCGATCTCCTGACCTCAGATGATCCGCCTGCCTCGGCCTCCCAAAGTGTTGGGATTATGTGGGTGTGCCACCGTGCCCGGCCTTTGCTAATGTTCTTAACTCAAAAGTGGTAATCAATACTGTAGCTCTGCATCCTGACTTTAGAGCCTGAACCAACATGCCTCTTCCTTAAAACGGGAAGCACCCTATAAATGTTTTCTCTTCTAGGTCCCCATTTTTTTTCTCAATAAACCACTTTTCTCTCAAACAGTCACCTACAACCTCTATTTTTGCCCTCTGCAAATGCTGGCTTATGTTCCCTCGTTCCTTGATTTTAGCACTTAGTTTATTATTTTGCCCTTTCTGCTTACATTCTAAGTCTGTGATTTCCTCATCTACTGGAATTATCTTCCTCATACATGGGCTAAAAAGCCTGTTGCTTCCATGACCTTTTCGTGCTCAGTGATAGCTTTTCTTCCATTTTATGGCTATAACTTTTGACCTTTACATTTATCAATAATTGTATCACTTCAAAAATGTTAAATTTGAATATTACAATCTGGAAACATCTCTTTCTTCTGTATTATTTAGCATTGAGTATGGATGTATATAACAACAAACAAAAATCCAACCGAACAAATGAAAAACTGAATTAAACCTGATAGAAGCTCTCATGTAAAATAAGTTCAAAGAAGCAGACACTGGTTAGGTAGCTTCCCAAAAGCATCAGGCCTCCAGGTTCTTTTTATGTCGGACCTCTGTTACCATTAACACAAAGCTTCCACTTCATGTTCCAGAATGATTGTTTATGCTCCAGCCATCACGTCTTTAAGAAATCTTCCCAAAAGTTGCACATGATACTTTCACTCACATCCACATTAGCTAGAATTTGTGAATGCTGTTGTTGTAAAATGTCTTCTTTCCATGTGGCCATGTGCCCTGTCAACTTTCTGTTCTCATTTTTAATTTTTAAATGGGTTTAGGGGAATAAGCAGATATTAGCAAACGGCATTTTCTACTACTCTTTCCAGTCATTGTCCTCTCTAGCATTGTTTTAATCTCAACGAGATCTCCAAATTGTTTGGCCCTGCTCTTTTTTATTAACTATAATTTTTCTCATATTCTAATTTCCCTCACCAGTCCAGCAGAAGTCAATAGTCCATCATTAAGTTTACTCTAATGTCTTAATTTCCTTCTCTTTTTCTCTATTGTTGTCAACTGTGCATTAAATGCAGTTATCTCTCTGCTCTGTTCATGTATCTAAACAGCTGTTCTTCATTCGAGGAAAATGCAACTGTGCTTTTTGCTTTAGTTTTAAAATCAGGACTACCTTCTTAAAAATTACAAAACATTCTGGTATGTTGAACTTCAACTCAAATGGGTTACTACTGTAAGCAATTTCCTCACTCCACAGACTTCAGACGCCTTCCTTCTTGCTTATGCTAGGCTGAGGGTCTTGCCTCACACTTCTTTGAGAAAATAGAAACAATCTGATTAAGTATACCTACTCTCATCCTGGGTTAACTTGGGCTCTGAATTCTAATACCTCTCCCTTTCTCAAGGATTTTTCACCTATCATCATCCTGTCTTTCTCTAGAGTCATTCGTTTCTCCTTTTCTTCTGGATTGTTCTCATAAGCATTAAAACATGCCTTAGAAATGTCTACTTTAAACATAACAGAAGCTTCCCTTGACCTCATATTGCCCCTTCAGCTACAGTAGCATTTTTCACTTCGTCTTTACGACACTTTTCCATGAAAGAATTGTTTATGGTCACTGTCGTCACTTTCTCCTGCCAATCTCCATTCTTTCCCCACTGCACATAATTTAAGCGTCTGTTCCTATAATCCTTTGATACTTGCTCTTGGCAAGGTCACTAATAACCTCAATGATGCCAACTCCTGTCATCATGTCTCTCTCTTCTTTTTACATGACCTCTCAGTAGCAACTGATACCATTAATCTAGAATAGTCTGTCTAACCTTTTAAAATATAGGTTAGTCTGGTTTTTTTCCATCCTCATTGCCGGTCTTTCTCAGTCTTTTAAATATAGATGTTTCATACAGCTCGATGTAGGTTTTTTTAATTATTATTTCTTACATACAATCTTACCAAAGGCACACTCATTCCCTAGGAAGTACCATCTAGCTCCATTATTTTGCATGTATTTTAATTGACTCCTTAATTTTTTCTTCAAGCATGATTTTCTCCCTTAATTTCAGACTTTTGTATCTAATTGCCAATTTATCATCTTGTAATCGCCTGTTAGGTTCTTCCTGCCCACTGACTAGACTGAATCAATTCACTGAGACCATGCCATTGCACTAGAGAAAGAGTTTAATTGACACAAGGCTGGCCACATGGGAAATGGAGTTATTATTCAAATCAGTATCCACAAAGGCTCAGTGGCTAGGGTTTTCATGGACAATTCGGTGGGGAGGAGACTAGGGAATAGGTGCTCCAGATTGGTTGGGAAAGAAATCACAGGGGTGTGAAAAATGGTCCTCATGCATTGAGTCTGCCTCTGGGTGGGGCCACAGGACTGGTTGAGTCATGAGTCAGGATTACGGGTGAGGTCAGTCTGAAAAAAAAATTAAAAACAAACAAACAAACAAAAAAAACACCCAAGGTGTTACAACAGTGATAGTATCTACAGGAGCAATTGAGGAAGTCACGAATCTTATGACCTCTGAACACATGACTCCTGGACTGTAAGGGATTATAGAAACTATGCCTAGATTTTAGCAGAATTCAAGGCCCTCTGATAATTCTATTCTCATGGCCTTTCATTGGTTTTACAAAGCCAATTTCAGTCCCTGAACAAGGAGGGAATCAGTTTTATTGAGGACTATATTTCCCTGCTTCAAGGTTAAATTATAATCCAAATTCCTCCCATGTGACCTACCACCAGGAATGAGTGAAGATAGCTTAGAGGGTAGAGGGTAGAAGCAAGATGAAGTCAGCCATGTCGGACTTCTTTTACTGCGATAATTTTGCAAAGGCATTTCAAATTTTCTCAAATGTTGAACTGGCATTTCAAATTGAACGTCACTGAAACAAAACTCTATCATTCCCCTACCTTTACTGCTTTCTCAATGGAAACTTTTACCTTTCTCAGTAATCTCTATATCAGTAAATTAATAAATACTATTCATTCTGTTGCTTAAATCAACAGCCAATAAATGACCCTTGAGTCCCCTCTTAACCCCTAGTTCCGGTTCATTATTAAGTCCTAATTGATTTTACTTCCCAAATATATTTTAAATGTGTCATTTCCCTCCATTCCCATCGCTTCTAATCTATCTCTGGGACTACTACAATAACCCCCTTTATTGATCTTCAGACTTCCATTCTTAACAATTTTTTTTTCATTCTGTGCAAAGTTATTAGTAAGTTAAAAATGAGATTAATTCCAGTCATTTCACCCCCTGCTTAAAATCTCTCAGTGATTTCTCACTGCACTGAGAGTGAAATTCAAACTTTACTTTCTAGTATGAGGTGCTATGTAATGAGAAACCTCCTATCACGTGCCATGCCATTCACTGTGCTGGAGCAGGTCTTCTTTCTGTTCCTTGTCTATGCCAAGTACTCCCACATAAGATGCCTTGTAGTTATGATTTTCTCTGCCAGGAGTATCAAGCTTCCCCAAGTCTTTGCAAGGGTGTCTCCCTATTGTCATTAAAGTTTCTGTTTTAAAAGTATCTCTTCAAAAGGCCTTCATGACCACTCTATCTGAAGAAGCCTCTAGACACTCAAATCCCCATCCTTATATTTTTTCTTTATAGTATGTATCACTGCTTGATATTTTCTTTTTTATGTATTAGTTATATTCTGTCTCCCCCCAGTAGAATGTGTGCTTTAAGAGATCATGGACCATGCCTGCATTGTTCTCAGACAAATTTTCAGAAATTCCAGTGTTGACTGGCATATATATAGTAACTACCCGATATGTATTTATTGAATGAACGATTGAATTAATAAATAAATGGATTTTCAATGCCAAAATAACTAGGTACTAATAGCTGCTAAGTGACTGTGGCACAAATAAGTAATTTTTTTTCCGCTACTGAGTCAAAAACCAATTTTTGTAAAGTAAATTACTGATCTTCTTATGTCTTGTAAATTTTGCATGTTTTGTATTTGTTTCCAGTCTTTGAAGCAAAACAGAAAATTATTATTCTTTTTTCTCCATAAGTCAGAGATCTGAACCCATCCACCTAAAACCCATTTTATTATAAAGTTGACAAATTACATTGGAATTTCCCTGGTGGAACTGAATAAAATTAACTGAGTTTTGTATTACACATGCACACACACACACACACACACACACACACACACAAACACAAAACATTGTACTTGAATATTTCATATGAATAAAATTAAAATTGCTAATATGATAAGATGGTAACAGATCAAACAAAAACTCTTCCAGACTTAGTGTATCTATATCCTTCTTTTGATCATAGAGAATATTTCATTTCTTCATCTTAAGAAAAGTTGCACTCTAAGTAATTTTCCAATCTGTTTCTCATTTGGAAAACAAATTGAAATTGGGTTAGATACACTTTCCTGTAAATCAACAGGGATTTCTATAATTCCACGTACTGGCTTCAAGAATGCAAAAATTCTTTTCTAGTCTCCCCTTTCCTTCTCAATCCCTTTTTTTCAGCACCTCATATCTACTGTCAAGAAACACATGACCATTAACTCCTCTATGGCCAGGGCATGGTAGGTTATGATACAAGAACCCTACCATCTCTCCTTAATACAACAAAAGTGTTTCTTTGTCACACAGAGTTCACCACAAATCAAGACAAATGTCCAGGAAACTGTCTTCCATGTAGCTACTCAATAATTCAGGCTACTTCAATTTCATGGTTCTACTCTTTTAACTACAGTTGTCTTAGGTTGGTGAGGCAGGGAAGAGTCAACCACAGAGTCATGCTATGTCAGCTATGGATGTTACATGCTTTGACTTGGAAGTGACATACCCATTTCTTCCCACAGTCCACTGATTAAACCAAGCATGCTGCTCTACTTAGCTGCAAGGAGACTGGAAAAAAATGTCCTTGCCCTGTGCCCAGAAAGAGTAAAACTGAGTAGGGTTGAACAATAGATTTTCCTGCTGCATCCTTCCAATTCCCTCTTCTCTTTCTGCTGGTAACCTCTTCTGCTTTCAGCTCTAGTTCAGATCTAGGTGAGCAATTATAGACTGGCATTCTGCTTCCTCTCTTCCCTACTGTCAATGTCTCTGTAGGCCCAGGCCATTAAGCTGCAAGACTTACAAAGACAGGTACCTTATCTATTTTATTCATTAACGTGTTCCTAGTACTAAGCACCAAATCTGAACTATAACAGTATCTGAATAAAACTCACTTAAATTAATTAGAGATATGTTTTCTCTATTTGATATTGTCTAATAGATATAGGCTTATTTATTTGTTAAATAACTAAATATCTCCAACTGCACTCACTTGATGCTCCAGTATAGGTGAAAAGAAAGTGCAGATTGTAATAAAAGCAGTGCTATCTGATATATTGTTCTTATGTGATTTTTCTTTGATTGAGGAATGGTGTATACAGTAGCATGCATCTCTAATTCTACCTATGTTAACTTTGTAGGCTCTGATTTTTTTTATTCCCAAGGGGTCTAAGAATAGTATCTATTTGATGTGCAGAAGTTTGGTCCACCTCAGGAAGGAGTTAGTATGCTTAAGAAAGCACTCCTGAATCTGACACCAGGCATTTCATCCTTGTTTTTGAACTCTGCCTGTTTTCCACCTCCAGCCTCTGGCCCCAAGAGCATTTCCAGTTACCTCGAGTTGTTTTGAATTTCCAAAACAATTTTCAACATAAAATTAAATTTTAATTCCTTTTAACTTGGCAAAAATTAAATGAAACATATACAGTGTTGCAAAATTGAACAATAAGATATCACATCTGTCAAAGGACAGTGGGGCTAGATTGTGAATCTCAATAGTATTTCTCTAGTTGATTACACTTTTACTGTATTTGGAAGGCAGGCTTCTGATTAACTATCTTAATATTACTGGGTCATCATTTGTAAACCTCCCAAAGGGAAAATCTTGACATGAAGGCTTAAATCAGAAGTGAAACAGGTCAGAGATATAAAAGGAGAAATGAGAAATAAAATATCTGTGGCGAATATTCCCTTAATTATAAACTATATCTTTCAATTTTTTTCCATAGAGACATAGGCATGTAAAAGCATGCATATTGATGCATATGCAATACACTAGAAGAAATTTGTTTCCTCAGCTTTAACTTATAACTAAAACCTTTAAATTTTTAAATGATTTTTTAAAACCTTATATTTTCCATAGTCTTAGTACGCCTTCCTGATATATCATAATCAAAGTAAGCAGGAAGCAACATGACACATCATCCTAATGCAAACTTCATCTCCTATTTCCATTTTTGCTTCTGTTCACTTTGACCTCCCCTGTGCCTTTATATAAATGAAGTAAGAATTGATATGTTAGGGGAGCATTCAGCAACCGCCATTTAATATCCTAAATTTAAGTCACTAAAGTGTTGCAGAAGGATAAGGTGCATGACAGTGGAAAAAAAATCAATACAACAGCCCCACTTTGTATGGCAGATTCATATACTTTTGCTTATCTGAGAACTTCTGAGAGTTTAAAAAGCTATCTTGTCACCTCACATTTCTCAAGGCTAAATAAATTTGCCAGCCCTATGGCCCGACAAACATCTGGATGTGGGGGATTCACAAGATCCACTGATTCTATAAATTTATATTCTATTCTTAAACAAAATGTCAGTCTTAAGATAAGGATATGCCTTTCCCCCACTTATATTCTTATTCTCAACTGGAATATTATTTAATAAAATTCTGAGATGTCAGTAATGCCCTAATGGGTTAGAGACTTGAATCCGCTGAAACTAAATGTAATTTGGCTCCCAGTTTTCAGTGGAAAGAGAAGCCTAAGATAGTGGATTATGCCAATGTAGGTGGAGGTATTGACCTCAGAGAAGCAGAATAAGGAATAAAAGGCTAGTGGTTAAGACGAAGGGCTCTAACAAAGAAGATTTGGTGGAGCTGAGTATTGTTAAAAACCATGAAGCATCTAAGGTTTTATCCTACCTGGACAAAAAGAAGAAACAAAATTTCCTTTAGGCAATTTTCTTTAAAGGAAAACATCATTATGACACTGGACAGTAGGCAAACCTGCCCTCTATTGATAAGAAGATACTATCTCTATCTTCCAAGGCTGTTTGCTATGCATCCTTGCAACAATAATTCAGGGTAAAAGGGAAGTTAGTGCCTCTGCTTCCAAGGTGTGATGAAACAGGAGAGACCAATGGAAAATTGTCTCCTAATGAGTATATGCAGCATCTGAAAAGGATTTCATTGAATGCAAACCCTATTTCTAGAGTTATCCTACATTTCCATTAAATTTTCATAAATCACAAGAATATATGCACACACACATGCACACTCACACACACGTACACACTCACACACACATGCACTCACACACATGCACAGATTTCTTTTGTATAATATCCCTGCCCTCAACCCATTAAAATTCAAAATCAAAATTGACTAAGAAAATTTATTTCTTGTTTTCACGAGTATTAAAGTTTAACACAGACTCAGACAGTTTGGTTAAAGTACCTTCTTCAGTTCTCTGTAGTAATGTGACTCTTGCCTTTTGGTGCCACCAACCTACTTAGGAATGTAAGTAAAACTGAGGACCTTCTTTCTAGACAAATAAAAACATACAAAATATGTTGCATAGTATATTAGAGATTACAGACTCCACAAATCCCTTTCATAGGTGTCTTCAGTGAAATATTAGTTTTATAAAAAGGAAAAATGTATATTAAATGTGGAAAAATATGCATTAATAGGCATTTGTTAAGAGTGGCATATTCAAATTGATGAATTTTCTGTTCAACAAGAAGAAAGCAACATTTGTTTTAACTTTATATCTGGAATTATTTCTGATTAATAATAGTCTACTTTTCTGCCTCTCAGCATAACATCTTATTGGAGGTTCAGATTATTTCCTTAGTGTTATAATTAGGAAATGGATGCTTTATGCAAAAGCAATGAGTTAGCTGTGCATATATTAGGACAGGGATCACAAACCCGATTACCTACAATGGTAAGAGGGATAAAGTAAATAATGAATCAGGCTTGGCTTATGAAGAATAATCTGGCACACATGTGGAATGGAATAATGTGTGGTGATAAATAGCAAGTGCCACTCAGTTTCAGTGTGTGGGGTAATAACAATTAATAGAAACTGTGGCAAACCAGAGTGTGCAAGCACTGTTGAAAGTAGGCAGCTGCTAATCAGCTATAGCAAACCATTGGCCAAGCTAAATGCTATCTCAGTATTATAAAATATCCCTTTTACTTTTGAAAAACATTTTCAAGTATAGGTTTAAAAAAAATCTCCCATTTTAAACATGTTTTAAAAGCATTTTTAACATTATTTCTTAAACAGTATATAGCAAACCCAAGCCCATCTGTTCATCGTATTTTGCCCAAAGCATTAAAAAAAAAAAAATCTCTGTTTAGGAGATAAGATAAACACATTTTATCCCAGAACCTACTTTAATGGTGTTTTTAAAAATGAAATCTATATGGACTTCATTTTAAAATTCTAGTTATTCGAGAGTAATACCTGAAGTAAGATTTTAGTGATACTTTGCATTTAGTGTTTTCTAATTTGTAAAGTGTTTTCTACACCTTAGCTCACTTGGGCTTCTGATAACGTACTAAAATATTTATAGTGGTAAAGAATATTTCTGCTTGTACACAAAAGTTTTGAATTTCAAAAAAAAAAGCTGATATTCAAACATTGCACAGCTGGGGAAAGTATAGAGAGAAAATAAAACTCTAGAATTAGAAGTACAGAGACAGAATAAGAACTCCAGAATTAGAACTTTTGTGAAAGCATCATTTCTTCTGTTTTACAGTGTCTCATATACTAGTTGTGTTCATCTGTGTTCACTATTCAAGAAGATAGAGCATTTATTGTACATCTACTAATATCATACTGTGCTAGGCATAACAGATCTGTGAGCTGGTTAATATGTTCCTATTTCATATGCAAATAAACTGAGGCACGCATACTAAGGAACCCAACCAAAGTCACTTAGAGTAAGTGAAGGAGTCTGTCTTGGAACACAGTACTGTCTGAATTTAGATTCTGTCCTCAGCCTGAAGAGTCTAACAATCTCACAATAATGACTGACGGCAGAGACGTCAGAGGATGGAATGGGTATCAAGTGACGTCCTACCACTTGCTCCATCTCCATTACGTTTTGGCGAATAAAGCCATGTGCTTGACTAGAGCTGTAAGCTACGATTTGACTATGCACAAATACCATCCTGTCTACTAAGAGGACATAAACAAAAGGTGGCAGCCTGAACCCAGAATTTACATTTGGTCCTCTCAAACATTAATCTATTCCTTTGGTACAAAAAAAAAAAAAAAGGCAATCAGACCAGTGGCGGTGGCTCATGCCTGTAATCCTAGCACTTTGGGGGCCGAAGAGGGGGATTACGAGGTCAGGAGTTTGAGACCAGCCTGACCAACGTGGTGAAACCCTGTCTCTACTAAAATAAAGAAATAAAAAATTAGCCAGGCATGGCGGCACATGCCTGTAGTCCTAGCTACTAGGGAGGCTGAGGCAGGAGAATCGCTTGAACCCAGGAGGCAGAGGTTTCAGTGAGCCAAGATCGCGCCACTGCACTCCAACTGCACTCCAGCCTTAGTGACAGAGTGAGACTCTGTCAAAATAAAAAAAAAAAAGAAAGAAAAAAAGAAAGAGAGAGAGAGATGAAAGAAAGAAAGAAAGGAAGGAAGGAAGGAAGGAAGGGGAGAGGGGAGAGGGGAGAGGGGAAGGAAAGGAACAGAGAAATGACAATCAGACCCCACTAACAATCCAACTCTAGACAGTCTGCGCTTCCCACATCTCTAAAGGAGCAGAGTTTATTGCCACCTGACCCTGATGCCTGGCCAAGGCTGAGCGGCCTAGGGGAAGAAACATAAAGTGGTTGTGCCAATTAGGTTCTTTTTGATGGAAATTAGGAGGGGGAAAAAAGTAAAACAAAATACTACAGAACCAGAGTTGATCAGTGTTGGGTGTGCTTGAGCTGAAAGGTCATGGGGACTCAGGACCTGGGACCACCATTTAGATCAGCCTTCATGCACCTTGCACAAGTGGGAGTGAGAAAGATAATTTGCAGAAAGAGAAAGGAGATAAAAATATATTTATAATGCTTACTGTTTACCAAGTATTTTCAAATTATTTTCCATATTTACTCCTAATGACAACTCTATTTTACAAATAAGAGTGGAGAACCAGAGAGGCTAAGTGACTTGCCTGAGGTCACACAACTAGTGTGGAAAGCAAGGGTACAAACCCAATATATGCATAATTAATTAAACCCTATGCTCCACTCTCTTTCTAATTATACATATCAGTCCTAAGTCCTCATCTTCTTTGATTCTGCAGTATCTGACATAATGATCCCTTTGTCATTGACTTTCACAATTTTTCACTAACTCAACTTTCTACTTGCTTGCTTTCTCTCAGCTCTAACAAGTTTGCTTTCTCAACATCCTGACTTACTCCTCTTCTCACCACTCGATATGATTTATACCTACTCTCTCCTAAAGGTTATGTATGAGGCTGTAAAGTCATATCTTCCTATCTTCCCAAAACATTAGTTCTTGTTTCCGGATATCAACATATTGTGTCTATATCTCCAATATTTATCCTCTAATCTAGTTCTGAATTTTCATTTCTGTTCTAAAAAAATCAATATGTATATAGACTATTTATCACTATACTCCCAAATCATTTACCACCTGCTGATTTTTCCATTTTGGTTTTTATTTAGTTTGATTTTGCTACTAATTATATCACCAATCTCTAGTAACAATTCCTTAAAAATACTTTCAAATGTTGAGATCCACTCCCCAACTCCCAGTATTCTATTTTATTCCATCTATTTTGAATTCTTATCCTTTATTTCTCTCTGTAAAGCTTTAGCCACTCTTCAAGGCCCAATTCAACTGTCACTTGTTTTCTTATTTAAACTTCTTTGTGTAAGGGTGGCAGTGAAATTTTTCTGTCTAAGCTTCCATAGTATCCCTTGATATGTATTGCCATCATTATGTGGCTCTATATATGTGAGTACAAATTTGCATGTTTAATTAGGATAACTTCCTTGAGAATAAGGACTTTGTTACTATAACTATTTTCCTCATTGCACTTAGCATTGTGCCTCACAAATAATTAGTGCTTTTTTTCTTTTACTATTATCACTGTCTACTTGGCTTAAAGTACACACAACTTCTAGGTAAATGCAATGAAAAGGTAAAATAAATAAACAAATAAAAGGCATTCATGAAGAGAAAAAAGGAAGAAAAGAAAGAAAGACTGAATAAAACAAACAAACAAACAAACAAACAAAAAAAACGCACCAAAGAATAGATACTTGTTGAGGTTACTTGTCTTGGTGAATAAATCATATGTATTAAAAAGTGAACATCTAAACATTATGGGCTTATGATTTTCCTGCTCAGGACCGAGATGACACCTCATAAAACAATGCACCTGTCATAGATCTCCCTAATTGCAGCTCTGCTACACATTGCGTGGTGTGATCACTGTGGAGATATATGACTTCCATAAATACTGTTTATGGAACATCTGCTAGGTATTGCTGTGCTTCTAATATACGTCAAGATAAAGTCACCCTATGGACCTGTCAATGCGAACACATGAGAGAAGTTAAAGTACGTTTGGGGGTAAGCTAGACAGTGGTGGACGAAATCCTAAGCAGAAAAGCCCATGAGGAGCCAGTGAGGAGCCACCTCCCTTGCTCTTGGCATCATGGTCAGAAACTAGTGCTCTGTGGCGAATATCAGCTGACCACGGGATCACCCAGCACCTTACAGAAGCAATCGGTTGCTGCTTTTTCCACCAGATGATTTTGCTACAAAAACTTACTCATACATTAAAACTTTTCGCTGTACTTCCAATCAGCAGAGAGGATATAGTACAAGCCCTAGTAAAGGGGCTTGTTCTACATATCAGATTTTGCCATCCAGACACTAAGAGAGAAAAACATTTAACTCAAATTGTTCTAACTGTTTGTTCATTAAACATTACATTGCCTTAGTGACACGCTCGCATGGTGTATTGACTGTAATTCCATGTTAAGGACTGGAGTTGAGCCCAGGCACCTGTGATTTGCATAAGGAGATTTCATCATTTCATAACCACACTCTACTCCCAGGACACAAGAAAGAAATTAGAAGTGAGATCAATTTTGGGAATTTGTGTAAGCCCTTTGGGGAACAGATCATGCCCTGATGTTCTTAATGTTTAAGTGTCTATTGTCTAAAAAGCTTAACTTTGACATCTTATTGCTCTTTCCTTAAGGATTTTAACAATAACCCTCCGGTTCTTTAGCCAGGAGGAATTTCACTGATTAGGTTAGATTTTAAGTCTCTGATCCTCTATCTTTATCCTTCTTGACTTAAACAGTGAAAATTACAATGACATAAAGCTTCTTGTTCATTTTTTTTTCTTATATTAAATGATCTGAAATCAGGTTGATTTGCTATCTCCTGTGAAGTGTGAGTTGTAGCTGATACTTAGAAGAAGGTCTCTAAATTGAAAACATGACTGAATGCCATTAGCTTAAAATGATCCTCTTTCCGAAATTATTTCAGTCTTAGCAGTGGTGGCTTCAAAATTGTCAGTGTGAAAATGACCCACTGTTTTCCTTCAGTCACATGGTAATGGCTGAATTAATGAATGCTGCACTGGTTTATAAGACCTGTACTATGAATCTCAAGTGCTAACTATGAACACTGGACTGGAAGCAAAACAAAACAAAACACCCTCATAAAATATATATTTGAAAAATGAAACCAATGGCAGGCAGAACTAATGGGAAGTGACCTAACAGGAAGGATAGAACAAAAGAAAAAGCAGGCATTTATTCACTTACAATGCGTCAGGTTCTGTGATTGGTACTAAAACATATCATTGCATTAATCCTTCAACATCAGTGTAAGAGAACTATTGTCACATTCCTTTCCAATGAGGAATATGTAGTCTAGAAGGGTTAAATTACATACTTAAGATCACATTCAGTGTCAGGAGAGGAAACAGCCCTGATGTCCTAAGCTCCAAGTCTTAAACTTTTTCACTTACTATTCCTTCTTCAGTTTTCAGTATAGGTATTATAGATCTTCCTGAGATGTATTTTAATCCTCATAATTTTACCTTGAAGAAACGAGAGTAAATAAAATAATAAAGCAAGTACATCAAGGGCATTAACCTGGCAAGTCACTTCCATAAGCCTCTTCGTTACCCTCCTAATAGCAACTTCTAAACAGCAACTTCCCTGACTTATAGTGAACCAGAGTCAACCATCTATCTCGTCTTTTCTTCTGCATCTTTGTCTGCTCCAGGATAGCTTTCCCTTGTTTCCCTTTAGCTTTAAAATGTACTTTAACCTTATCATACACAGTGCACCTCCATTTTATTTCCTCAAAAGAGAAAGAATTGGACATAATGGACTTGCAGCTTTAAGATTTTTTAAAAAGCTATTACATAAAGTAAAATGAAACTTTGAGGTTTAATAGACTATTTGGCAAAAGAAAATAGTTTGATGTTTTTTCTCCAGCATGCCTTGACTCTCTTCAATTATTTTTATTTTTATTTTTCATTAGACTTTAAGTTCTAGGGTACATGTGCACAACGTGCAGGTTTGTTACATAGGTATACATGTGCCATGTTGGTGTGCTGCACCCATTAACTCGTCATTTACATTAGGTATATCTCCTAATGCTATCCGTCCCCCTTACCCCGACCCCACTACAGGCTCCGGTGTGTGACTCTCTTCCATTTCGAACATATCTGGTCGCTTCATGTGTTATTTTAGGTTTATTTTTCTTTGAAAACACGGATAAAGCCTTTCCCTCTACCACAGCCTTCTGCAATCTCCCCTGTCTCGGATACAAGCGATTGGCTTGAAAATCGTGGTTCTGAAATAGAACAGGCCTATCCATAATGCCTATTAATGCAGTGTCCTCCAGTCAGACAGCATCATTTATAACCCTGAGAGTGCAGCTGAGACAGCTCCCAATCTGCAGCTTCAGCTCACCAATTTATGCAGCCAGAGCCAATGACTCCAGCACTCAGAAATCTCCCAAGGAGCAGTAAACACACACAAAACAAGAAATAGATACAGGTAGAGGTGTTCCTATAATGAGAGCAGATCAATGAGGGCACAACCGGCTGGAAAAATAAAACCCAAGTAATCAATAAGGTCAGATGATGACTTAATATATGTAGGACAAGAGAGAAACAAAATGCTCCATAAGATTTTAATGTCATGGTCTTAAAGTGGCCTTGATTTCTTCATACCATGTGGGTTCAACCTGTTCATTTACATAAAATTCTTGCCCAACCAGAGGCTTATACAAAGTGAGTCATTGATAAATTGTGTCAAATTCATTAATGACCAGTATGGCCCTGGATGATCACTGACTAGTTATTTTCTGAGCTATGTCCTACACAGAAAGAGGGGTTTGAGCAAGGGGTTTGGTTGCTCCCACAGGGAAGAATTTGATAGAAATTAATAACCATAAGTAATAATAGTCATTGGCTTCATAGCACAATATGCTTACATGTACCCGATGAGCAATGATTATGAAGGATTTATGAAGGCGTTAAAGGAGGGCAAGCCTATGAAGATTTTAATTACAACCAACTAGACACCTACTGAAATCTTTAGCAAATATTCAAACTTATTCCATAACTTAAGAATGCACGATATCCTGGCATCTTGGAAAAGACCTGAGATTTCAGATTGAGTAGGTCTGCCAGGGGTTGAGCCAAAAAAAGTAAAACATTCACATCTGAACTTAATCTGGTGAAATTTTTGAACCTCAATTATAATTTAAATAATCTTTAAAGTTAAAAAATCTAACCTAAAACAAGAACATTCTACTTACAATGAAATGACACTCAAACAGCCTTAGATTTCTTACCTGCAACAACATAGAATGAGAAAAAAACAAAACTGTCTGCAAAGATAGGGTGTTATCTAGATATATGATCATTCACATTAGACAGGGGAATGAGTGCAAATTTTTCAGGCATGTAATGGCTCAAAACATTTATCTGGAAAAAAAAATGGACTATTCACTCCAAAAGAACAAAAAATGATTTCCAAAATTAAAAGAAAATAGAATTTAGAGAATAGTGGTATTCAAATTTAAGAAATATGGAAGGAAAAGGTAGAAATGATAGGTGAAAATCAATTAAGGGTTTTGTTTTGTTTCAAAGTTGGGAATAGTTAGAAAAACATACCTGTGTGTATATATTTGTGTGCTTATATATAAATTTTAAAAGAAGTCGAGAGAAGAATGGCAAATACTGTATAATTTTGAAACTACTAAGGAGTAAAACGAATTAATAAAAAGTTTTTTTGTTGTTTTTTGTTTTGTTTTGTTTTGTTTTCTTTTTGAGAAGGAATCTCCCTCTGTTTCCAGGCTGGGGTGCAGTGGTGCGATCTTGGCTCACTGCAAACTTCGACTCCCTGGTTCAAGTGATTCTTCTGCCTCAGCCTCCAGAGTAGCTGGAATTACAGACACGTGCTACCACACCTAGCTAATTTTAGTATTTTTAGTAGAGACGGGGTTTCACCATGTGGGCCAGGATGGTCTTGATCTCCTGACCTCATGATCTCCTGCCTTGGCTTCCCAAAGTGCTGAGATGACAGGCATAAGGCACTGTGAAGCAGCCAATAAAAAGTTTTTTAATCCATTAAAACTCTACAACTGGGAAAGGGAAAGGAAAAGCGAAAGCATATGGCCATTGTTAGTATACCCCTATCCCTTGGTGACCACTGGCCTATTATGTGATGAGGGTGAGATCCATGGGAGGGAGATTACCTTTCTCAACTCCACCAGGGCATAGCTGTCAGGTACTAGGAGGAGAAATCAGATGCTGGTGGGCTGTGCACATGCTATATGAAGAATCACGGGGCTGGACCTCAGTGCCTGTGACATTCTTCACTCACCCTGCAAATATTTCCATGCTGTAGGGAGTGTGACATTAAATGACAAATAAAAATAAAAATCATCATTAAAGAGGAGAGTGAGGCAGAAAGAGAGAGAGACAGAGAGAAGAGAGACTGTGGAAGAAAAGAAATGCATGTTTAGTATAGTTCATAGAGCTTCTTGCCAACTTTTGAACAAGGGTCCCTAATTTTCATTTTGCCAAGGGTCTCACAAAGTATGCAGCAAACCCTGCTGTTAACATATATCTGCTAATATTTTGAGAGTAACAAATGGAAGAGTGCCAAGACTCTTGCATTAATTCATTTAAAATGTGCATGGGAACAAGGAAATATAATGAGTAGTCTAAGAACATAAAGTGATTATTTGGACAGATATGTTTGGAGCCAAAATCAAAGGGCACCATGACACACTGGAAGTGTGGAGTAATGAAGGGATCTAAAAGGACTCACAGGTTTCTAACTTCAATGATCCAGGACTGCAAATATTGGAGGAGCAGTGTCACGATGGTGATCCCATCTTTGGATATGATGGGATGGAGGTCTCTGTGGGTGGTATATGGAAAAGAATATCAAGTTTAATTGATTCATCATATACAGTATCGATAACTCAGTTAAGAAATTTGGGTTAGAGATGTAGATTTGAGATTTATCACCATAGAGAAGATAATTGGAACTGTAAGAAATGATTATACAGATGTAGTTTAAGAGAATAAAGGGTGAAAAAGAACAAGTCGAATAATTTAAGTGACATTGAAAAGATTTTTGAGAGGATGATTGAGGAGTCAACAGACAGTTAAAACAATATGGGTTGCATATTGCCCAGGACACAAAAGAAAATATAATTTCTCATATTTGATAGTGAGGCAGTCAGATTCTGACACGGATTCCAGTGATCTCTATCTCTCAGTGCTTACACCTGCCTGAGTTCATTTGAGCTGCTCTAACAATATGCCAAAAAAAAGTACTTTGCAAACAACAGAAATTTATTTCTCACAGTTCTGGAGGCTGGGAAGTCCAAGATTAGGACACTGGCTGATTTGGTGTCTGGTGAGGGCTCACTCTCTGGTTTATAAATGGCAGTTTCTCACTGGTACTCATATGGTAGAAGGAGCTAGCTAACTTGCCAGGGACATTTTTATAAGGCACTAATCCCATAATAAATGAATGAATGACGACCATGTTGTTTATCATACTGCAGAAAATAGCACTGCAGAATCTTCATGTAGAAAGGTGAAAGCTATCTGTAAACCTTTCAACCCAAGCTAAATGTCTCCAAAGTGATGTAATCTCTATGTCTTCTTAGACTTGACAAAAAGACTGTGCGAGCTAAAGGTGCTAGCCTAGGAAACAGCCAGATCTATTTCACTCTGTGTTCTTAAGTAAAATCCATGTAGACGTGAAACCAAAAGCAGTAAGGAAAGCAGGACAGACCAGTAATTAGTATAGTTTCTTTTTCCTTTTCTTATTTTTTTTTAATCTTTATTTCTTAATAGGGCCACCTCTCTTCCTCCCATCCCAAAACTTGTCAGTTTTCAAGGAAACATGCAAGCAAACAGCTTGATTCTGAGCCATCACAACCAGACTGTGAATATAAGCTATTGATCTCTGTGTGTAATAAAAAGGTCTCTTTTCTGAAAAAAATCTGAAGACCTAAATCAAGGTAAAATAATAATGCAAAACTATGTCTCTCTGTATTTACAGGCATCATACTTAGGCTGCCGGACAAAACTACTACTGTCTTGAGCAGTCTTATCCCAGGTACAAGTGTCACAGTTGAGCACTGTGAGTGCCCATGTGGATTCCATTCCTTGTAGATGAGCCATAAAAGTGCTAGATGGGCCAGGTTCACTGAGCTGTATGTAGTAAAATTCTTGCACAAGTGCTTTCTCTAGTTTCTGTAAGAAACGTTCTCAATTACATGCAGTTTGCACCATAGGGACGAGAAGAAGAGATTTAAGGTTGGCCCTTCGCAAGTGAAAGCAGAAACCTTTAATCAGTATGTGCTCTTCAGTGTGGCTTACTATCTGAGACACCCTAATTACTTTATGGGAAAAGAAACCCATCCATATATTCAAATTGCCCACTGGAATCAAACACCACATGAAAAGAAGCATGATTGATTAAAGGGCCAAAATGTATAAAGTGAGTGAAATAATATTTTGTTGCTTTTTAGATTGCGTTCACATTTTCTTCTGCTTTAATTTGGTAATTTATTAGCCAGGGACAAGAGATCATCAGAGTAGATTGATTGATTGATTGTTTAATCAGGTTATTAATAAATTCTATCATGTATTCAGTCAGAGTGGGCAGCTGCTTACTCTGCTTTCTCTATTTTTGCCTGGTTTAGTTTCTGGATTGGGGAGGGGAAGTAAGATGTTATTTTCCCTGATTTCTATGCAGTTTGAGAAAGAAAGCACTTTGTTATGGGGAACCCACTGTCAAGAAAGTCCACTAAATTGAACAATTTTGATATACTGGAGAATTTTATTTGAATGAATTATGTAGGGATTTTGAAAAAAGCCAAACTGCTAAAGATATTGGGTGAGTGAGAGTCAGCATTAAAAAGCAAGGCTTAGAAGCAGGTACTGAAAATTAATTCAATTTATTTCCAAGCCAAGGTCATGCCTTACGCTTGGAAATTGATTTTAAAGGTGGCTGCTGGACATATGAGGGTAAAGCATTAGGTTTTTATCCTTTAACTCTATTGGCTTTTATAAGAATAGTCATAGGGAAGGCACTCATGTTTTTTAATGTCTTTTTTGCCTTGTGATTGTGCAACTTATATGGCAGTAACAATGATGATACGAAAGTAGCTAACTACCTGCTAAGTACTTTATATATAATAATTCATTTAATGTTCTTGACCCTCTGAAGCAGGTTTTATTATCAGCTCTAGAAAATATGCAATTACTTCCAAGTTTGCATAGGTATTTGGTAAACATATCAGCTAGTTTATAGTATGACTGCAATTAAAGAAAAATCTGGATAAATTAAATAAGTTATTGACCAAGCATGGTGGCTCACACCTGTAATCCCAGCACTTTGGGAGGCTGAGGTGGGCTAATCACCTGAGGTAAGGAGTTTGAGACCCACCTGACCAATACGGTGAAACACTGTCTCTACTAAAATTACAAAAATTAGCTGGGTGCAGGAGGTGGCAGGCAGCTGTAGTCCCACCTACTCAGGAGACTGAGGCAGGAGAATTGCTTGAACCCAGAAAGCAGAGGTTGCAGTGAGCCAAGATCATGCCACTGCACTCCAGCCTGCATGACAGAGTGAGACTCTGTCTCAAAAAGGAAACAAAACAAAACAAAACAAAAAAACAGTTATATACTAGAAGGAAAACTGAGCTTAGGGAGTGGAGTGGAAGGGAGAGCTTCCAGTAAGCCAAGGAACAGAAACCACAGCAGCAAACATGCAACCAGGATGCTTAAAAAAAAAAAAAAAAAAAAAAGAGTCTCCAATTGCCGTGCAGCTGCTTCATAGTTTGTACTCGGTTGGGGGGAAGACAGTAGATCTGGTGCCAAAGACTCTTAGAGTTGAACATGAGTATCTAAATTTATCATTCTGCCAAATCTATACACAAAGAAACATATTTGTTAAAAAGAGATCAGGGTGTCCCTAGGAAAGGGAAAGATGAATATGATGTGGCCACAGCTGACAATGTCTAGTACAATTGTGGGACCATTGTATTTCCCATGCACTTAAATACCTGTAGAAGCTATATGAACATCCCGTGTGTAGCCCTGTGGTAAATGCTCTCACCATTATCTCAAAAAGAAATATCATTCACCATCCAAAACTAGAAAGGACTTAATATCTGCATAGAAGATTTACTTTAAACTTCAAACTTTAGCTCTTTGAAGACATTTATTACTGTGATGAGTATAAATGAATTTACACTCACTTTTCTTATAGAGCATTTGCCATTTCCTCACAGACCTAGAAGAGTCTGAGTATCTGGACTGGTCCATAGACCAGTATTTGGGAACTGCTCCAGATTATCCACAGACGTTGGGGCATCAAGTAGTTTTGTGGCTATCTTTGCATGCTCCTGTCCACCTGCCTCTCCAAACATTCTCTTTGCTAAAAAACGCACAGCGACTCCCAGGCCTTTAAAGTATGAAGTAAGTTCTGCTCTCCAAATCCGCGTTTGCCTTCTCTATCCTTGCCTTGCCTGTACATTTGCATTACTTTCTAAAATACCTCCAAAGATAGCTACTTGAATATTACACAGCCAAACTTTTTTTCTTTTTTCTTTTTTTTTTTTATTATACTTTAAGTTCTAGGGTACATGTGCACAACGTGCAGGTTTGTTACATATGTATGCATGTGCCATGTTGGTATGCTGCACCCATTAACTCGTCATTTACATTAGGTATTTCTCCTAATGCTATCCCTCTCCCCTTCCCCCCAACCCATGACAGGCCCTGGTGTGTGATGTTCCCCACCCTGTGTCCAAGTGTTCTGATTGTTCAATTCCCACCTATGAGTGAGAACACATGGTGTTTGGTTTTCTGTTCTTGCAATAGTTTGCTGAGAATGATGGCTTCCAGCTGCATCCATGTCCCTACGAAAGACATGAACTCATCCTTTTTTATGGCTGCATAGTATTCCATGGTATGTATGTGCCACATTTTCTTAATCCAGTTGGTCATTGATGGACATTTGGGTTGGTTCCAAGTCTTTGCTATTGTGAATAGTACCACAATAAACATACGTGTTCATGTGTCTTTATAGTAGCATGATTTATAATCCTTTGGGTATATACCCAGTAATGGGATGTTTGGGTCAAATGGTATTTCTAGTTCTAGATCCTTGAGGAATCGTCACAAAGAATGCAAACAAATTTATAAGAAAAAAACAAACAACCCCATCAAAAAGTGGGTGAAGGATATGAACGGACACTTCTCAAAAGAAGACATTTATGCAGCCAACAGACACATGAAAAATGCTCATCATCACTCGCCATCAGAGAAATGCAAATCAAAACCCACAGCCAAAATTTTAACCATATTAATCGGCCGGGTGCGGTGGCTCATGCCTGTAATCCTGGCACTTTGGGAGGCTGAGGCAGGTGGATCATTAGGTCAGGAGATCGAGACCATCCTGGCTAACATGGTGAAACCCCAACTCTACTAAAAATACGAAAAATTAGCCGGGCGTGGTGGCAGGCGTGCCCATGGTCCCAGCTACTGGGGAGGCTGAGGCAGGAGAACGGTGTGAACCCGGGAGGCAGAGCTTGCAGTGAGCAGAGATCTCACCACTGCACTCCAGCCTGGGAGACAGCGAGACTACGTCTCAAGACAATAAAATAAAATAAAATAAAATAAAATAAAATAAAATAAAATAAAATAAAATAAAATAAAATAAAAAGTGTCTCAGGTCTCTTACCTGCATCTTTATACATTGTTCATTCTTCCTCAGGGTAAAAGAAAAAACAGAGTTTTGGTAACATACTTAGTAGTTAGGGATGACATTCCCCATCTATTGCCATGCATTAAATATATTTTCCAATAAGTAAAATAATTGCAAAAATATTTTGTGCTTAATGTTAGGTTGGAAACATGAAGAAAGAATTCATGTTAGAATTTCACTCAAGATGTTTCAATCACTCATATTCCTAAGTAGAATATTTTGTTAGTAAAGGGGAAGGCAAATCTGCAGTTTTAGGTATTAAAAACCAAAACAAAATCCTCATACTTCCAGAAAAATGTTCTAAAACATTATTTTATTTGTGTATATCATTATTAAAAATATTATTTACTCATCTAATTGAACAGTAATCTTTAATTAGAGGTTTGGCCCAAGTCCTATAGAAACAGACTCTGGTAGGCTGAAAAATGTGCCCTGATCCATGAACTCTGTAAATGCTGATTTACATGTCAAAATATGTGATTAATTAAGGATCTTAAGATGGGAAGATTATTGCAGATTACCCAGATAGGCACTAAATGCAACTATATGTGCCTTTATAAGAGGAAGACAAAGTGAAACTTCATACAGACAGGATTAGGTAAGGTGACCACTGAGACAGAGATAAAAGTGACACAGTCATAAATTAGGCAATGTTGGCATTCACTGGAAGCTGGAAGAGGTGAGAAAGAATTTAAAACTAATACACAGACTAATGCAAGATAGGCCCAATAGCATGGACCGTGGATATTTGGTAATTTATTACCCAGGATAACGAAGTATGTGGATATGAAGATAAAAAGAATATTAAAACAAACAAAAAGAGGTAGAATGCATTAGTATTCACTAAGACCTTTACCAAGTGTCTACTCTTAATTGCTGGCTACGCATTTCTGGGCACCAAGGATAGACCATTAAGTATAAAAAAGTGGCTACCATAGTAGAGCTTACATTTGGGATGTACTAAATTCAAAGAGGATGAAAGCATGCGCACATACCTGGACAGAGTTCGCAGAAAGGAATTCTTGGCACGTTAAAGCAAGACTGAACAAGGGATGGCATACATCTCCTTTGAAAAACATGAAAAGAATTCTTAGGAATTTAAATCTGGAAGATAAATTTTAGGTCAATGAGAAAGAAAAGAAAAAGAAACATTCTTATCTCTAAGTAACATCAGCGAATATAAACTGTCATTTTCATTTTCTTTTCTCTTTTAAGACATTGTCAAAACATGAAAGTATTGAGCTATTGAATTCACTAAACATTTAGAAGCATTTTTCATATCTGCTAATGGTTGTGTTAAAATATTGAAAATAGATGTCTCAAATGATTTGTGTGTGTGTGTGTGTGAGAGGCAACTTTGCAGTTGTGGAGTGAACAGTTCTCAATTAAAATGAGCATCTTATTTAAATATTTAAACTCAGTTGCTCCTTTATTTTTTAAAAAATGATGTCCTAGGGAAATATTAAACAGTACCTTTCAGGGCAATTATTTTATTTATCTATTCAGTAGAAAATTATTGAGCACCTACTATGTGGATTTCATTTTAAGTAGTGATAATAGAAAAGGGAATAATAGTCAAGTTATACAAGTAAGTAAAATAAAATTTGATGAATGCTGTGGTAGAGCATTTTCAGGAGCGTGGAGAAATCATTTAATTCAACTGACATAAGTCCAGTTCACCTAGGAGCCAAAATCTGAGTGGATCATAAGATAAGTAGGGGAAGGTAAAAAGAGATGATCCTGACAGGTAAAATAATACTTAAATCATGGTAGAGTGAAAATATCAATTAACAGGAGAGTAAAGAAGACATATTTTGGTGCAAAGTTACATGAGCTGAAGAGGGAATCAGATGAAGAGAAAAATTTGGATGAAGTATGTGTCTTGGAAGGCCAGGTGAAGTATGTGCATGAGGTTGAAATTTATACTGTAGACAAAGAGGCTACTTCAAAAAACACGAAGTAGCATGATTAGATTAGTAATTTAAATATTTGGTTGGTGATGGCAAAGATTAAGGTAGGGAATCTATTAGAAGATTATCTAAAACCTGACAGAAGTTAAAAAAAAAAATTGTTGAAAAGCAAACAAACAAGGTAGACGTCAGCAAGATGACAGGTTAGAAAGCTATAGACCATTATTCCTCCACAAAGATATCAAGTTACCAACAAAATAGCAATGACAATATCTGTTAGAACTCTAGAGATGAAATGTGAAGCTACAGCACCCAGGTTAGTGTAAAAACAAAAAGGAATTCTAGTGAAAAGGGTAGAAAAATTTGTGGTGTCTGGCATTGATGACAACAGCTGCTGCCATCAACTGCATGGCTGGGGCTACACACTCCATGGAGCTGGTGGAAGCCCCGCCCCTTCCTGCAGCTGTAGACCCAGGCCTCCTGCTCTGCCGAGCAGGCAGAGCCCCATCCTTGGTTCCAGCCTCCCAAACTGCAGTTGTGGATCTGAGACCCCCGTCCTCTTTATGGAGCCAGGAACGGGCAGGATCAGCCGGGAACAGTCATTCCTGCCATTGCAGACCTGAGCCTCTGGCTCCTGGAAGCAGACAGGAGCCAGGGCCAAGCAGGAGCCTTGCCCCTTCTGAGTTGGTGGGGCTGGAGCTCTCCGGTGCAGCTGCGGCTGCCCTCCCAGGCACAGGACCCATGTTGTCTCTGCAGCCTGCACCTTTGGCACCCCAGGAAGAAACCCCCCACCCCACCTGCCCCACACCCCTTTGCAGGCTCAGGGGTGTCTGCTCCCACTGTCTGGCCTCTCTCTGCTCCTGGCACCTGCTCCAATCTCGGAGGCATGGTTGAAGCCAAGCCCCCAGGTCGTGAATGGCAGTGGGAGGCAGACAAGAGTTCTGGGCAGAAGTGGGTGGGCTCCCCGATAAGGCCCCACCCTCAGTCCTGGGAGGGCCTGAAGGCTGGGGACTGAGCTGCCAGTCCTTTAGACTAGAGTGGGGACTCGTGGTGCCTCTTCCAGGCCTGCCCATGGCCACCAATGGATCAATCAGGATGCACTTCCTCCCCTCTGAGGTCCATAAAAGCCCTGGGCTCAGCCAGAGCAGGGCAGAGGAAGGCCACAGGAGGAAGAGGGTAGAGAGACTGGATGACTAGCTGCAGAGAGGAGTACCCTCTCCACTGGGAGCTGCAGAGAGGACCTGCCAGCAGAGAGAGGAGTTACCCCCGCTGCTGAGAACTTCAGAGACCTTCCGAGACATCACAATGACTTGCCTGCAGAGAGGAGTTACCCTGTCCAAGGCCTCCTCTTTGCTTACAGATGAACATTGGATGGGGAAAGCCTGTTATAGAGAGGAGTTAATCACTTCTCTGAGCTGTTCTAACACTAAATAAAACTCTTCTTCCACGCCATTTACTTGTCTGCATACCTGATTCATCCTGGACACAAGATAAGAACTCCAGCAAAAGTGCCATGGCCATAAAGGTTTCTGGCCAGAAAAATTGACACCCCAGAGATCTCATAACAGCATGACTACTTGTGCTCTTCTCCCTGTGTAGCACAACACAGATCAAACAGGAGGAAACTTCACCATACCAGGGCTTCTCCCTTAGGACAGAAATAAAAGAGTTGATCCTGTGTTAAACTTTCTGGCTTGTCTTGAGGCTGCATGAGAAACTGTTTTCTGCCTCATTAGAGTTGGAGGGTTGACAGGACTGGTGGAAGAGTTTGGAAGTTGTTAAAAAAAGAAGTGAGAAGTATATTAGAGCTCCAGTTCTATGGGATGATGCCAAGGACAGAAGGAGAGCAAGAGATTGGAATTTTTTTTTTTTTTTTTTTTTAAAGAGCATACTATGATCAGCCTGAGTGATGAGGGTCCTTACCTGAATGAATTCAGTATGCAAAAACAGGAAGAGGTACTTTTGTTTTGCAAGTGCTCAAATCCTAGCAAAAATTACAAAATCTACAAAGAAACAGAAAACAACATGGCCAAATTAGAAAAGCAAAATAAAACTCCAGAAACAATCTCTAAAGAAGCATAGATCTGTGAGCTGAGTAATCGAGAATTTAAAATAATAGTCACAAGAATGCTTAAGGAGCTGAAAAAATACAAATGATCAACTGAACAAAAAACAGAAAAATGATTCTTGAACATTTGAACAAAATGATAGTGTCATTAGAGATAGAACCTATAAAGAAAGATTCAATCAGAAGTTCTAGAGTTGGCTGGGCATGGTGGTGGCTCATGCCTGTAATCTCAGTACTTTGGGAGGCCAAGGTGGGTGGAACATCTGAGGTCAGGAGTTTGAGACCAGCCTGGCCAATATGGTGAAACCCTGTCTCTACTAAAAATACAAAAGTTAGCCAGGCGTGGTGGTGCACACTTGTAATCCCAGCTACTTGGGAGGCTGAGGCCAGGAGAATTCCTTGAACCTTGGAGGCAGAAGTTACAGTGAGCCAAAATCGCGCCTTTGCACTCCAGCTTGGGTGACAGAGCGAGATTCTGCCTCAAAAAAAAAAAAAAAAAAAAAAAAAAAAGAAGAAGAAGAAGAAGAAGAAGGAGAAGGAGAAGGAGTAGTTCTAGAGTTAATTGTTCCTTTAACTCCTTAAGAGGGCTATCAATTCCCTTATGCTCTTGTAGCTTCCTACGGTAGTCCTAAAGCAGCTTATCTGTAGGGTCTGCCATGATGAGAAACTTCACAGTTTTTTTAGATCCTCTGACTTGGTGCTCTGAATTAGTGATTTCAAATTACCTGTCTTTATATTTGACAGTTCCTTATTTTGCCTGATCAAGTCTTCTTGATCAATACTCAATAATGAAATTGAGTAATGATTAATGAAATTGCTGGATCAAATGGCAAGTCTGTTCTAAGTTCTTTAAGAAATCACTAAATTGCTTTCCACAATGGCTGAACTAATTTACTTTCCCACCAGCAGTGCATAAGCATTTCCTTTCCTCCACAATCTCACCAGCATCTGTTATTTTTTGACTTTTTAATAATAGGCCTTCTGACAAATGTGAGATTGTATCTGATTGTTGTTTTAATTTGCATTTCTCTAATGATTAGTGATGTTGAACATTTTTTTGTATGCTTGCTCGCTGTGTGCAGGTCCTTTGAAAAGTGTCTGTTTATGTTCTTTGACCACTTTTAAATGGGGTTGTTTGTTTTTTGCTTGTAAATTTGTTTATGTTCTTTATAGATCCTGGATATTAGACTTTTGTCAGATACATAGTTTGCAAATATTTTCTCCCATTCTGTAGGTTGTCTGTTTAACTTGCTGATAATTTATTTTGCTGTGCAGAAGCTCTTTAGTTTAATTAGGCCCGATTTGTCAACTTTTTTGTTGTTGTTGATTCAATTGCTTTTGGCATCTACATCATAAAGTCTTTGCAAGCTCCTATATCCAAAACAGTATTTCCCAGGTTTTCTTTCAATTGTTTATATAGTTTTCAGTTTTAGATTTAAATCTTTATTTTGAGTTAGTTTTTTGCATATGGTATAAGGAAAGGGTCCAGTTTCAATTATCTGCATTAACATCCCACTGACAGTAATAGATCATCAAGGAAGAAAATGAACAACAATATTTTGGATCTTACAACTTAAAGTAATGAATCTAATAGATATTTACAGAACCCTGCACCTAAAACCAACAGAATATACATTTTTCTCATCACCATATGGCACACACTCTGAAGCAGACCACACAACTGGGCATGAAACAACCCTTATCAAAAACTAAAATAAAAAAATGAAATAATAACCACATTCTTGGACTATAGTGCAATAAAAACAGAAATCAGTGCTAACAAAGTCACCCAAAACCATACAGTTAAATGAAAACAAAACAACCTGCTTCTAAATTTTTTTCTGGGTAAATGATGAAATCAAGGCAGAAATTAAGAAATTATTTGAAACTAATGAGAAAAAAGATACAACATACAAAAATCTCTGGAACACAGCAAAAACAGTATTCAGAGGGAAGTTTATAGCACTAAACTTTTACATTAAAAACTTAGAAACATCTCAAATTAACCTAACATCACCTCTAGAGGTACTAGAGAAACAAGAGCAAACTAGCCCCAAAGCTAGCAGAAGACAAGAAATAACAAATATCAGAGCTGAATTGAAGGAAATTGAGATACAAAAAAAGATAAATGAATTCGGGAGCTGGTTCTTGAAAGAATTAATAAGATAGGTAGACCACTAACTACACTAATAAAGAAAAAAAGAGAGATGAACCAAATAAACACAATTATAAATGAAAAAGGAGACATTACCACCAATACTACAGAAATACAAAAAAACCCTCAGGGACTATTATGAACACCCCTGTCCAAACAAACTAGCAAACCTAGAATAAGTAAATATGTTCTTAGAGATAAATATGTACAACCTCCCAAGACAATCAGGAAAACATTCAAACACTGAACAGATCAATAATGAGTTCCAAAATTGAATTAATAATAAAATATCTACCAACCAGAAAAAGTCCAAGACCAGATAGATTCTCAGACCAATTCTACCAGATATATAAGCAAAAGCTGGTACCATTTTTAATGAAACTATTCCAAAAATATCGAGGAAGAAGGACTCTTTTAATTCATTCTATAAGGCCCGCATTTTCCTTATAACAAAACTTGGCAGAAACAACAATAATAACAAAAAAATTCAAGACAATATCCTTGATGAACATAGATGCAAAAATCCTCAACAGAATACTAACAAACAGAATCCAGCAGCACATGAAAAAGATAATTCACTGTGATCAAGTAGCTTTATTCCTGGGATGCAAGATTGGTTCAGCATACATAAATCAGTAACTTTTATTCACCACATAAAAAAAATTAAATCAGAAACCATATGATCATCTCAGTAAATACAGAAAAGGCTTTTGATAAAATTTAATATTCCTTCATATTAAAAAGTCTCAATAAAGTAGGCATTGAAGAAACTTACTTCAAACTAATAGGAGCCATCAATGAACAACCAACAGACAACAGCATACTGAATGAGCAAAGGTTGGAAGTATTCCCCCTTGAAAACTGGCACAAGACAAGTATGCCCTCTTTCACCAGTCTTATTCAACATAGTAGTGGAAGTCCTACCCAGAGCAATTACAAAAGAGAAAGACATTAAAGGCATCTAAATAAGAAGAGAAGAAGTCAAACTATTCCTGTCCACAGATGATATGACTGTATGTCTAGAAATCCCACAGTTTCTGCCCAAAAGTTCCTTAGTCTGATATATAACTTAAGCGAAGTTCCAGGATACAGCAGCAATGTACAAAAATCAGTAGGATTCCTATACAGCAACAACATTGAAGCTGAGTACAAAATCAAAAACACAATCCCATTTACAATAGCCACAAATAGAATAAGATACCTAGGAATAGAGCTTAGCCAATGAGGTGAAAGACCTCTACAGTGAGAATTGCAAAACACTACCCAAAGAAATCAGAGATGACACACAAAAAACACACACAAAAATGTCATGCTCATGGATAGGGAGAATTTATGTTGTCAAAATGGTCATACTGCCCAAAGCAATTTACAGATTCAATGACATTCCTATCAAACTAGCAGTAGCATCCTTCACATGATTATAAAAAAAACTGTTTTAAAATTCACATGGGACCAAAAAAGAGCTCAAATAGCCAAGGCAATCTTAAGCAAAAAGAACAAAGCTGGAAGCATCACATTACCTAATTTAAAACTATGATCAAGGCTACAGTAACAAAAACAGCATGCTACTGTCCAAAAGCAGACACATAGACCAGTGAAACAGAAGACAGAGCCTGGAAATAATGCCACACAGTTAGAAATATCTCACCTTCACAAAATCATACTCATGCATCATTTTAATGGGTGAAATAGGTGTTGTTGGTGGCCATTGGTTTTCTGAGAGTACTTCATCTGACAGAGAGATTGAGAGAACTTTAATGGAGTTACTGAATCAAATGGATGGATTGGATACTCTGCATAGAGTTAAAACAACCATGGCTATAAGTCAACCAGATTTCCTGGATCCTGCTTTGCTGCATCCAAGAAGATTCGATAGAAAAGTACATATTGATTTGCCAAATGTGCAAGCAAAATTAGACATATTGAAAGTCCGTATGGATCCGATTTCAAAACATGGTGAAATTGATTGTAAAGCAATTTTATGACGTTTCCAGATGGCTTTAATGAAGCATACCCTGAGAAATGTTTGTACGGAAGCAGATATGTTTGCAATTTGTGCTGATCATAATTTTATAGTAAAGGAAGACTTCATGAAAACAATCGGAAAAGTGACTGATTGTAAGGAGCTAGAGTCAAAATTACACTACAAACCTGTGCAATTGACTGTAAGATTTTTGATGGCTACATGAAAGACAATGATCTCACTAAAGTGTATGAATGAAAGTGTGTATTAGTAACATCACAACAACTAGTAATTCAGTAATTCAACTTTTAAGATTGGTACAGAAGAAATTTGTATGTTTTCTTAATGTTGCATTTATTGCAGCAGACATTATAAGAGTGTGTTGAAGCTTTTCACATTTGCTATGTGAGCATTTTGCAAAACATTGAAAATGGTTTGAATATAAGAAAGCATTTCTTATGACTTATTTTATACCATTTTTTCTCATCCTAAAATATTGAATAAAGTCTGTTTGATTCAGTTCTTGTTAGAAACAAAACAAAACAAAAACTAAAGAAAAGTGCAGTGAACTTTAGGTACTATGAAGCCGTAAGACTTATTAAACACTATCAAGCAAACCAATGTGGGAGTCCTAGAAAGAGAAAAGAGAAAAAAAAAAAAAAAAAGGGCAGAGAGTTTATTTGTAGAAATAATGGCAGAAAATCTCCTAAATCTGAGGAAATGAGGAAAAAACTAGACATAAGTTTCAAGAACCTCGAAGAACTGGCTGGGCGTGGTGGCTCATGTCTGTTATCCCAGCACTTTGGGAGTCCGAGGTGGACAGATCACCTGAGGTCTGGATTCCAGACCAGCCTAACCAACATGGAGAAACCCTGTCTCTACTAAAAATACAAAATTAGCTGGGCGTGGTGGCACATGCCTGCAATCCCAGCTACTCTGGAGGCTGAGGCAGGAGAATGGCTTCAACCCGGGATGCGGAGGTTGCTGTGAACCGAGATCATGCCGTTGCACTCCAGCCTGAGCAACAAGAGCAAAACTCTGTCAAAAAAAAAAAAACAAAAACAGAACCTCAGAGAACTATAACTGGACTAAATCCAAAGAGTACCATACTGCAACACATTATAATCGAACTGCCTAAATCAAAGACAAAGACAGAGTCTTGAAAGCAGCAAAAGAAAAGTGATTCATCACACACAAGGCAGTTTCTATAAGATTACTGGCAGATTTTTCAGCAAAACTTTGTAGGCCACAAGGGAGTGGGATGATATTTTTAAACTGCTGAAAGAACAAAGAAAAGGGAAGGAATAATGCTATATCTGACAAAACTGTCTTTAAAAGTGAAGCAGAGAGGTAGAGGTAGAAAGATTGCTCGCACCCAGGAGTTCAAGAGTAGCCTGGGCAGGACAGCAAGATTCTGTCTCTACAAAAATTTTTTTTAAAAGTAAGTCGAGTGTGAGTGGCATGTGTCTGTAGTCCTAGCTACTCAGGAGGCTGAGGCAGGAGGATTGCTTGAGCCTGGGAGGTTGAGAATGCAGATAAACCACGATTGTGCCATTTCACTCAGCGTGGGCAACAGAGCAAGATTGTGCCATTTCACTCAGCGTGGGCAACAGAGCAAGATGTTGTCTCAAAAAAAAAAAAAAAAAAAAAAAGGCCAGGCACGGTGGCTCACGCCTGTAATCCCAGCACTTTTGGAGGCCAAGGCGGGTGGATCACCTGAGGTCAGCAGTTCGAGACCAGCCTGACCAACATGGAGAAACCCCATCTCTAATAAAAATACAAAATTAGCTGGGCATGGTGGCAGGTGCCTGTAATCCCAGCTACTCAGGAGGCTGAGACAAGACAATTGCTTGAATCTGGGAAGTGGAGGTTGCAGTGAGACAAGATTCCACCATTTGCCAGCCTGGAAAACAAGAGCAAAACTCCATCTCAAAAAAAAAAAAAGAAGAAGAAGAAGAAGAAAGACGAAAGAGAAATTAAGACTGTTTCAGATAAACAAAAGCAGATGCAGATGGAGGTCATTACCACTAGTCTCACTTTACAAGAAATGCTAAAGTTGGTCTTTCAGTTTGAGATGAAAATTTGGCAGCTAAAAACTTGCAGCTTTACAAAAAATATAAAGTTTTCTGGCAAAGGTAAAAATACAGAAAACTGTACTAACCTGTACTACAGTAATTTTGGTATATAGAATTTAAATGACAAAAACCATTAAATTACAAATCAACGTTAATAAGTATACAGTATATAAAGATAAAAATTTAACATTGATAACATAAAGAGTGTGGGGTGGAGATTTTTATATGATTTAAATTAATCTGTTATTAGATTAAAACAGAATTTTATATTTTAAGATGTGTTATGTAATTGCAATGGTAATCATGCACATACACAATTTATAGAATACACAGAAAAGGAAATAAGAGAATCAAGCATACGGCTGCAAAAAAATCAACAAAACACAAAGTCAGGAAACAAGAGAGGAAAGAGGGACAAAAAAGGTACAAGATTTATAGAAAACAATAAATAAAGTAGTAATAATAAATCTTCACTATCAATAATTATTTTAAATGTAAATGGATTAAACTCTACAATGAAAAAGACAGATTGGCTGAATGGATTAAAAATATATAATTCGGCGGAGCAAGACAGCTGAATAGGAACAGTTTCAGTCTCCAACTCCCAGCGCGAGCAACACAGAAGACTGGTGATTTCTGCATTTTCAACTGAGGTACTGGGTTCATCTCACTAGGGAGTGCCAGACAATCGGTGCTGGTCAGCTGCTGCAGCTCGACCAGCGAGAGCTGAAGCAGGGCGAGGCATCGCCTCACCTGGGAAGCGCAAGGGGAAAGGGAATCCCTTTTCCTAGCCAGGGGAACTGAGACACACAACACCTGGAAAATCGGGTAACTCCCACCCCAATACTGCGCTTTAAGCAAACAGGCACACCAGGAGATTATATCCCACACCTGGCCAGGAGGGTCCCACGCCCACGGAGCCTCCCTCATTGCTAGCACAGCAGTCTGCGATCTAACCGCAAGGCAGCAGCGAGGCTGGGGGAGGGGTGCCCGCCATTGCTGAGGCTTAAGTAGGTAAACAAAGCTGCTGGGAAGCTCCAACTGAGTGGAGCTCACAGCAGCTCAAGGAAACCTGCCTGTCTCTGTAGACTCCACCTCTGGGGACAGGGCACAGTAAACAACAACAAAAGCAGCAGAAACCTCTGCAGACGGAAACGCCTCTGTCTGACAGCTTTGAAGAGAGCAGTGGATCTCCCAACACGGAGGTTGAGATCTGAGAAGGGACAGACTGCCTGCTCAAGTGGGTCCCTGACCCCTGAGTAGCCTAACTGGGAGATATCCCCCACTAGGGGCAGTCTGACACCCCACACCTCACAGGGTGGAGTACACCCCTGAGAGGAAGCCTCCAAAGCAAGAATCAGACAGGTACACTCGCTGTTCAGCAATATTCTATCTTCTGCAGCCTCTGCTGCTGACACCCAGGCAAACAGGGCCTGGAGTGGACCTCAAGCAATCTCCAACAGACCTACAGCTGAGGGTCCTGACTGTTAGAAGGAAAACTATCAAACAGGAAGGACACCTACACCAAAACCCCATCAGTACGTCACCATCATCATCAAAGACCAGAGGCAGATAAAATCACAAAGATGGGGAAAAAGCAGGGCAGAAAAGCTGGAAATTCAAAAAATAAGAGCGCATCTCCCCCGGCAAAGGAGTGCAGCTCATCGCCAGCAACGGATCAAAGCTTGACGGAGAATGACTTTGACGAGATGAGAGAAGAAGGCTTCAGTCCATCAAACTTCTCAGAGCTAAAGGAGGAATTACATACCCAGTGCAAAGAAACTAAAAATCTTGAAAAAAAAGTGGAAGAATTGATGGCTAGAGTAATTAATCCAGAGAAGGTCATAAACGAAATGAAAAAGATGAAAACCATGACACGAGAAATACGTGACAAATGCACAAGCTTCAGTAACTGACTCAATCAACTGGAAGAAAGAGTATCAGCGATTGAGGATCAAATGAACGAAATGAAGCGAGAAGAGAAACCAAAAGAAAAAAGAAGAAAAAGAAATGAACAAAGCCTGCAAGAAGTATGGGAGTATGTAAAAAGACCAAATCTACGTCTGATTGGGGTGCCTGAAAGTGAGGGGGAAAATGGAACCAAATTGGAAAACACTCTTCAGGATATCATCCAGGAGAACTTCCCCAACCTAGTAGGGCAGGCCAACATTCAAATCCAGGAAATACAGAGAACGCCACAAAGATACTCCTCGAGAAGAGCAACTCCAGGACACATAATTGCCAGATTCACCAAAGTTGAAATGAAGGAAAAAGTCTTAAGGGCAGCCAGAGAGAAAGGTCGGGTTACCCACAAAGGGAAGCTCATCAGACTAACAGCAGATCTCTTGGCAGAAACTCTACAAGCCAGAAGAGAGTGGGGGCCAATATTCAACATTCTTAAAGAAAAGAATTTTAAACCCAGAATTTCATATCCAGCCAAACTAAGTTTCATAAGTGAAGGAGAAATAAAATCCTTTACAGATAAGCAAATGCTTAGAGATTTTGTCACCACTAGGCCTGCCTTACAAGAGACCCTGAAGGAAGCACTCAACATGGAAAGGAACAACCGGTACCAGCCATTGCAAAAACATGCCAAAATGTAAAGACCATCAACGCTAGGAAGAAACTGCATCAACTAACGAGCAAAATAACCAGTTAATATCATAATGGCAGGATCAAGTTCACACATAACAATCTTAACCTTAAATGTAAATGGACTAAATGCTCCAATTAAAAGACACAGACTGGCAAACTGGATAAAGAGTCAAGACCCATCAGTCTGCTGTATTCAGGAGACCCATCTCACACGCAGAGACATACATAGGCTCAAAATGAAGGGATGGAGGAAGATTTACCAAGCAAATGGAGAACAAAAAAAAGCAGGGGTTGCAATCCTAGTCTCTGATAAAACAGACTTTAAACCATCAAAGATCAAAAGAGACAAAGAAGGCCATTACATAATGGTAAAGGGATCAATTCAACAGGAAGAGATAACTATCCTAAATATATATGCACCCAGTACAGGAGCACCCAGATTCATAAAGCAAGTCCTTAGAGACTTACAAAGAGACTTAGACTCCCATACAATAATAATGGGAGACTTCAACACTCCACTGTCAACATTAGACAGATCAACGAGACAGAAAGTTAACAAAGATATCCAGGAATTGAACTCATCTCTGCAGCAAGCAGACCTAATAGACATCTACAGAAATCTCCACCCCAAATCAACAGAATATACATTCTTCTCAGCACCACATCGCACTTACTCCAAAATTGACCACATAATTGGAAGTAAAGCACTCCTCAGCAAATGTACAAGAACAGAAATTATAACAAACTGTCTCTCAGACCACAGTGCAATCAAACTAGAACTCAGGACTAAGAAACGCAATCAAAACCGCTCAACTACATGGAAACTGAACAACCTGCTCCTGAATGACTACTGGGTGCATAACGAAATGAAGGCAGAAATAAAGATGTTCTTTGAAACCAATGAGAACAAAAATACAACATACCAGAATCTCTGGGACACATTTAAAGCAGTGTGTAGAGGGAAATTTATAGCACTAAATGCCCACAAGAGAAAGCAGGAAAGATCTAAAATTGACACTCTAACATCACAATTAAAAGAACTAGAGAAGCAAGAGCAAACACATTCAAAAGCTAGCAGAAGGCAAGAAATAACTAAGATCAGAGCAGAACTGAAGGAGATAGAGACACAAAAAACCCTCCAAAAAATCAATGAATCCAGGAGTTGGTTTTTTGAAAAGATCAACAAAATTGAAAGACCGCTAGCAAGACTAATAAAGAAGAAAAGAGAGAAGGATCAAATAGACGCAATAAAAAATGATCAAGGAGATATCACCACCGACCCCACAGAAATACAAACTACCATCAGAGAATACTATAAACACCTCTACGCAAATAAACTAGAAAATCTAGAAGAAATGGATAATTTCCTGGACACTTACACTCTTCCAAGACTAAACCAGGAAGAAGTTGAATCCCTGAATAGACCAATAGCAGGCTCTGAAATTGAGGCAATAATTAATAGCCTACCAACCAAAAAAAGTCCAGGACCAGATGGATTCACAGCTGAATTCTACCAGAGGTACAAGGAGGAGCTGGTACCATTCCTTCTGAAACTATTCCAATCAATAGAAAAAGAGGGAATCCTCCCGAACTCATTTTATGAGGCCAACATCATCCTGATACCAAAGCCTGGCAGACACACAACAAAAAAAGAGAATTTTAGACCAATATCCCTGATGAACATCGATGCAAAAATCCTCAATAAAATACTGGCAAACCGGATTCAGCAGCATATCAAAAAGCTTATCCACCATGATCAAGTGGGCTTCATCCCTGGGATGCAAGGCTGGTTCAACATTCGCAAATCAATAAACATAATCCAGCATATAAACAGAACCAAAGACAAGAACCACATGATTATCTCAATAGATGCAGAAAAGGCTTTTGACAAAATTCAACAGCCCTTCATGCTAAAAACGCTCAACAAATTCAGTATTGATGGAACGTACCTCAAAATAATAAGAGCTGTTTATGACAAACCCACAGCCAATATCATACTGAATGGGCAAAAACTGGAAAAATTCCCTTTGAAAACTGGCACAAGACAGGGATGCCCTCTCTCACCACTCCTATTCAACATAGTGTTGGAAGTCCTGGCTAGGGCAATCAGGCAAGAGAAAGAAATCAAGGGTATTCAGTTAGGAAAAGAAGTCAAATGGTCCCTCTTTGCAGATGACATGATTGTATATTTAGAAAACCCCATTGTCTCAGCCCAAAATCTCCTTAAGCTGATAAGCAACTTCAGCAAAGTCTCAGGATACAAAATTAATGTGCAAAAATCACAAGCATTCTTATACACCAGTAACAGACAAACAGAGAGCCAAATCATGAATGAACTTCCATTCACAATTGCTTCAAAGAGAATAAAATACCTCGGAATCCAACTTACAAGGGATGTAAAGGACCTCTTCAAGGAGAACTACAAACCACTGCTCAGTGAAATAAAAGAGGACACAAACAAATGGAAGAACATACCATGCTCATGGATAGGAAGAATCAATATCGTGAAAATGGCCATACTGCCCAAGGTTATTTATAGATTCAATGCCATCCCCATCAAGCTACCAATGAGTTTCTTCACAGAATTGGAAAAAACTGCTTTAAAGTTCATATGGAACCAAAAAAGAGCCCGCATCTCCAAGACAATCCTAAGTCAAAAGAACAAAGCTGGAGGCATCACGCTACCTGACTTCAAACTATACTACAAGGCTACAGTAACCAAAACAGCATGGTACTGGTACCAAAACAGAGATATAGACCAATGGAACAGAACAGAGTCCTCAGAAATAATACCACACATCTACAGCCATCTGATCTTTGACAAACCTGAGAAAAACAAGAAATGGGGAAAGGATTCCCTATTTAATAAATGGTGCTGGGAAAATTGGCTAGCCATAAGTAGAAAGCTGAAACTGGATCCTTTCCTTACTCCTTATACGAAAATTAATTCAAGATGGATTAGAGACTTAAATGTTAGACCTAATACCATAAAAACCCTAGAGGAAAACCTAGGTAGTACCATTCAGGACATAGGCATGGGCAAAGACTTCATGTCTAAAACACCAAAAGCAATGGCAGCAAAAGCCAAAATTGACAAATGGGATCTCAATAAACTAAAGAGCTTCTGCACAGCAAAAGAAACTACCATCAGAGTGAACAGGCAACCTACAGAATGGGAGAAAATTTTTGCAATCTACTCATCTGACAAAGGGCTAATATCCAGAACCTACAAAGAACTCAAACAAATTTACAAGAAAAAAACAAACAACCCCATCAAAAAGTGGGCAAAGGATATGAACAGACGTTTCTCAAAAGAAGACATTCATACAACCAACAGACACATGAAAAAATGCTCATCATCACTGGTCATCAGAGAAATGCAAATCAAAACCACAATGAGATACCATCTCACACCAGTTAGAATGGTGATCATTAAAAAGTCAGTAAACAACAGGTGCTGGAGAGGATGTGGAGAAATAGGAACACTTTTACACTGTTGGTGGGATTGTAAACTAGTTCAACCATTATGGAAAACAGTATCGCGATTCCTCAAGGAACTAGAACTAGATGTACCATATGACCCAGCCATCCCATTACTGGGTATATACCCAAAGGATTATAAATCATGCTGCTATAAAGACACATGCACATGTATGTTTATTGCGGCACTATTCACAATAGTAAAGACTTGGAATCAACCCAAATGTCTATCAGTGACAGACTGGATTAAGAAAATGTGGCACATATACACCATGGAATACTATGCAGCTATAAAAAAGGATGAGTTTGTGTCCTTTGTAGGAACATGGATGCAGCTGGAAACCATCATTCTTAGCAAACTATCACAAGAACAGGAAACCAAACACCGCATGTTCTCACTCATAGGTGGGAACTGAACAATGAGATCACTTGGACTCGGGAAGGGGAACATCACACACTGGGGCCTATCATGGGGAGGGGGGAGGGGGAAGGGATTGCATTGGGAGTTATACCTGATGTAAATGACGAGTTGATGGGTACTGACGAGTTGATGGGTGCAGCACACCAACATGGCACAAGTATACATATGTAACAAACCTGCACGTTATGCACATGTACCCTAGAACTTAAAGTATAATAATAATAAAATATATATATATATATATAATTCACCTATATGCTATACATAACAGACATACTTTATATCTGGAGACATACATAGGCTGAAGTTGAAAGGATGAGAAAAGATATATTTCATGCAAATGATAATCAAAAGAGAGCAGGAGTGGCTATACTAATATTAAAAATAGGCTAATTTTTTAAAGGCTAAATAGACAAAGGGGCCATTAGATAATAATTACAGGGTCCATTCACCAAGAAGACATAACAGTTATAAATTGTTATTTGCTAAACCATAGAACTTTTAAATATATGAAGCAAACCTTGACAGAATCAAAGAAAAAAATATATAGTAACACAAAAATAGTAGGAAACTTCAATATCTCACTTTTCGTAGTGGATAGAACTAGGCAGAAGATAATAAAGAAATATAAGACTTAAAAGTGCTGTAGGTAAATTAGACCTAATAAACATGTAGAGAACATGCCATGAAACAACAGCTGGTTATATATTATTCCATAGTAGCCAAAGCAATCTACAAATTCAATGCAATCTCTATCAAAATCCCCAATGGCACTTTTTACAAAAATAGAAAATTCATCTGAAAACTATAGATAATATCAAGAAACCCAAAGTAGCCAAAATAATTTTATAAAAGGACAGAAGTGGATCATTTACATTTCTTGATTTCAAAGCATATTACAAAGCTATAGTAATTAAAACAGTGTGATATACTGACACAAAATCAGACAAATAGACCGGGGAATAGAATAGAGAACACAGAAGTAACCCCTTGCTTATATGGCTAAATTCAACAAGAGTTCCAAGACCACTCAATGGAGAAAAGGCAGTCTCTTTAACAAGTAGTATTAAGGAAAGTAGAGATCCACCTGCAAAACAATAAAGTTGGGCCACTATCTCATACCGTTTACAAAAATTAAGTCAAAATAATAGGTTAAATACCTAAATGGAAACCTTAAAATTATAAAATTCTTAGAAGAAACCAGGGTAAAATCATGACACTATATTTGGCAATGATTTCTTGGATATAACACCAATAGCACAGGAAACAAGATGAAAAAATAGACAAATGGGATTACATCAAACTTAAATACTTTTTTTGTATCAGAAAACACAATCACCAGAATATATAGACAATCTGTAGAATGCAAGAAAATATTTGCTAATCATATATCTAATAAGGGGTTAATAGCCAGAATATTATTTAAAAACTCCTACAAGTCAATACAAAATTAAACAAAACAAAAACAAACAACCTGATTAAAAAACACATAAAGGACTTGAATAGACATTTGTCTAAAAAAGACCGAAGCATATAAACAAATGCTCAACATCACTAATCACCAGAAAACACAAATCAGAACTACCAGATATCAAAACAATCAGACATCACCTCATACCTATTAGGGTGTCTTCTATTAAAAAAAAAAAAAAAAAAAAACCTAGGCAAATAGGAAATAGCAACTGTCAGTGAGAATGTGGAGAAATTAGAACAATTTTACACTGCTGATGGCCATGTAAAATGGTTCAACCATTGTGGAAAATAGCATGGAAGTGTGTAAAACAATTAAAAATAGAACTACCATAAGATTCAACAATTTCACTTCTGTGTATATATCTAAAAAATGAAAGGATAATCTCAAAGAGATATTTGCACACCAGTCTTAATAGCAGCATTATTCATAATCCCCAAGATGTAGATGCAACCCGAATGTTCATCAAGAGATGAATAGATAAGCAAAATGTAATATATACATACAATAGAATATTATGCTGCTTTAAAAAGAAAGAAAACCTTTCCAGGTACTATAATGTGGGTAAACTTTTAGGACATTATGCTAAATAAAATAAGCCAGTCACACACACAAAAAAACAAATATTGTATGATTCCACTTGCCTGAGGTGCCTAAAGTAGTTGAATTCATAGATACTGGTGATTGTGAGGAGTTGTAGGGAGAGGTATTCATAGTTATTTAGCTTGAATAGACATCAAAGAGAGTGTCACAGCCCTTGCCTGGGGAGCCCTAGGTCTGGACCACAGCTCCTCTCTCCAAATCACTGGCAATATGGCCAGCAGGGCAGGGGGTGTGTTTCACCTGTTTGTGTTACAGCTCTTTCAGTCCTGCCATTTGTTGAGTCCTGAGCTCTTGTCCCATGTCCAGGAACAATGAGGAATTCAAGCAATGGAGGGTGAGCTAGGCAAAGAAGTACTTTATTCAGCGACAGTACAACTATCAGGAGATACAAAGTGAGTAGCTTCTTTCCACAGACAGGTTGTCTTGACAAGTGTGCATCCCTGAACAGAGAGCCGACCTGGAGTGGGTAGCTCCTATCTGCAGGCAGCTCATCCCATCAGTTGTGCAGCTCTCAGGGAAGAGGAGACCTGGAGTGGGTAGCTGCCTGAGTCTGGCTGGGTTCAAGGTTTTATGGGCTCAGAAAGGAGGAAGTGTATGCTGGTTGGTCCATGGGCAGCCATGGGTGGGCCAAGAAAAGCACAATAAGTTCTCACTCTGGGCTGTGGACTCCACCTGGAACTGACAGCTCCACCTCCATGCTTTAGGCCATCCCTGGCTTTAAGGTAGGCTTCACTGGGGACCCATCTTTTTCCACTCAGGAGCCTGTCTGCCTTCTGCTGCTATCTATATGTAATCCACGGCACCCAAGCTGTTCATGTTGAGGTCCATGCCGAGCTGCCCTAACCCCCGCTCAGTTTCCCTCCCATGCTCGTCAGCATCCAATTCTAGAGGGCACTGAGGCAGCAGGGGGCTGGCATGTCAGTGCCACCCCAAGTGTGTGCACACCTGGCTGGGTGGTGACAGTGACTGAGCTCAGCCACAATTTCGCTCCGAAATTGGAACAGGTGCCGGGAGCTGGGAGAGACCAGGGAGCAGGAGCATTTCAGAAATGAGGCTGCTGCCTCGTTTCTGAGGCTGTCGGGCTAGGCGGGCTTCCCAGGCTCCTAAGAGTGCAGGAGTGCCCAGGTCCACAGCCAAGGGTGGGTGGCCGCAGCTGTGCCCCGGAGGGTGGGGCTCCCACCCCATCTAACTCAGAAAGGGGTGGGTCTCCCGCCTGTTTCTGGCTCCAACCTGCTCTGTGGAGTGCACAGCCTCAGCTTTGCCTTCACCAGTGTAGCTGGCATCTTCGCAGTAGCTATTCCAGACTGGCCACTGCTACCATCAAGGTCTGTGGATTTGTTTCACAATAACGTGAATATACTTAACATTACTAAACTGTACATTAAACAGTGATTGAAATGGTAAGTTTTATGTTTTTACCAAAAAAGAAAAAGGACAATGAAGGTCATCCAGACCTTCCCTTTAGGAAAAGGACTATATCTCACTATAAATGTGTATATCCTATATAACCCAGTTAAGACCTAGGTCCATCTGGGGCATGCACCCCTGAAGTTGATTGAAGGACTATTACTGTGCATGGGGAGGTAACAATTTCAGGTAAGTGTTTTAACAATGCCAAGGTGATGCAGAACAGTATGCTCTATCTGTTACACTTAATTTTTCAATTCTTTTCTCAAAATCATATAAGCATAGTGTATTAAACACGACCTACCCTAGAGCATTATATCTTCTCTTCCAATGCTATTGAAGTTAATTTGCCAAACATCTTGGCTTTAATTACCTCTTCAATGCCTGCTGTAGAACTTTTTGCTAAAATAAAAAATCAGGAAAATTAGGTTGTTAAAATCAGTGCTTTAAAAAAAAATATTTTCTTCTTACGTGAGCATAAAGGTGACTCAAGCATCCCATACGCTGTAATTTGAAAAGATTGCCCAAAAGGAATCTTCTTCTATCCCAGGCATATGCGTTTGAGAGTCTGGGCTTTTCCTTGCCTCTCTTAATCATAACTTCACTGTGTGATACTGTGCATATACAATACGCATAACGCTCCTCCGTCAGCCATTCATTCCCAGTTTCAAAGCATATGTGATGCTTAGTAGACACATTACACTTCCAATTGTAATTCAAATAAGAACAGGCTGGATATTTACTCCATCATTTCAAATCAGCAGAGACCACCAAATAATGATAGATTTTAAGAAGCATCTTCTTGAATATAGAAAACTTGGATTTTATTAAGACTGAAACATAGGGAAAAGTGAAGCCAATATTTGTTATCCTGTCCAGCCAAAGCAGCAGTTCTTGTAAGAATACAAGATTTTATATCCCAGCAAGGACTGAAATAAGAGTAAGACTGAAACTAATCATAGTGATATATTAATAAATACGGAGTTGTCATTAGAAAAGAGATATGATTCCTTCAGGAGGGGTACATTGTTTATTTGAACAAATAAAACAATACTTTGAATTTAAATATATTTCCCCCTTACAAAATGAAGGAGGCAGTGGAATATGCCCGAGGCCAGAGGGCTACAAATTTCCTAGGTTCTGTTGATATTCCTCAGCATCCTTCCACAAGGGCCTTGACCTGACTGACAGATATAGAAAGTTGTGCTCAAATTACAAGCTGTCCTGTCGCTGCAAATGAAAGGTGAGAGAAAAAAAAGGCTTTGTGGAACTCTGCCCCCAGGCTTTTGTCAAGAAGAAAAGAAAACAAATTTAGGGGACACTTCTTAGCATCTGGATGTCTTTTCATTCAAGGCATAAATTTGCATACATTTATTAAGCAAAATTTTATTGGCCTGCCAGAATGGTTGGCTTCTCCCCAGAATTGATACCACTTTTACTCTGATTCCTGCTACACATTTCTTTTATCACCATTCTTCATCTTATACGCTATTGTCGTTATTTTCCTTCTAGATTTTTATCACTGGTTTATATCTTTTAAAAGCTTTTTATTCTTTTTTCAGCTTTTATTTATGTATTTATTTATTTATTTTTTGAGACGGCGTCTCGCTCTGTCGCCCAGGCTGGAGTGCAGTGGCCGGATCTCAGCTCACTGCAAGCTCTGCCTCCCGGGTTCACGCCATTCTCCTGCCTCAGCCTCCCGCGTAGCTGGGACTACAGGTGCCCGCCACCTCGCCTGGCTAGTTTTTTGTATTTTTTAGTAGAGACGGGGTTTCACCGTGTTAGCCAGCATGGTCTCGATCTCCTGACCTCGTGATCTGCCCATCTCGGCCTCCCAAAATGCTGGGATTACAGGCTTGAGCCACCGTGCCCGGCCTGTTTTTTCAGTTTAAAAAACTTTTTTCTAATGCTAGATTATCCTTTTTTGGTTTTCCTGTTTATTTCATCTATTGTTGTCTTCTAATTATGATATTAAAACACAGTTTAGCTTCCTTTTAAATAATTCATCTAATTATTAAAATCACCACATTCCAAATATTTTATTATTTTTTCTTAGCTGTTAATTTTGTCCCATTTTTCATTAATTCGAATCTATTTAACTGTCTGTGCTTTTTAAATTAATTTTTGTGCCATTTTGCTCTTAATTTTTTAATTTTATGACTTGGCCACATGATTGGTAGCCTGTAAGAATCCTTGTCATTAAGAGGATATTTTAGGGATCATTTTCTACTCATGTATATCTAAAACCACCACACTGGCTTCCTCTAATGAACCTCTCACCTATTCCAAGATTAATTCTTCCGAAAACCTTATTTATACAATTTTGGAGATACTCTGGCTAACTCTGCATAGGCAAAACAAAAAATTCTTGCTATTTTTTCTTTGCAACAGTCTCATTCTGTCACCCAGGTGGGAGTGCAGTGGCACAATATCAGCTCACTATAACCGCCACCTTCCAGGTTCAGGTGATTCTCATGTCTCAGCTTCCTGAGTGGCTGGGATTACAGGCTCCTGCCACCATTCCCAGCTAATTTTTTTTTTGTATTTTTAGTAGAGACGGGGTTTCACCACGCCGGCTTGGCTGGTCTTGATTCTTGTATATTTTAATTCTCAATTTCAATGTCACTTCCTCTGAGAATTCTTTAACTTCCCTAGTTGCCTACAGTATGTACTTCCGTAACCCTTTGGTATGTCCACTAGTTAGACATGTACTATATTAAAACCGTATTAGTCTTTCTTAGTGTTGCACACACTTCAATTAACATAGTGTTAGCTCATAAGAGATGCTCAGTAATTGTTGAATGAATGAATGAAGTGGACACAGCTAATTAATTAGGATGGTATTGTTTCTTTTCAAATTATGATTTTCAGTTGTTATTTAAGAACCTCCGTATTTCTGATGTCGGTCATCATTAGTTCCTTTGGTAAAATGAATAAAAATGCCTGTTATGAATTTGAAGAGAGGCTTCTGGTGAGCAGACAGTTCTTGGGAAATACACGTGCTCTACACAAGGTTCAATGATCTCAACTTGACACATCAGGTTAACCTATTCTTGTGGAGACAGTAGTTTCAGGAGATGCTCTGCCTTGTAAACAAACAAGCTATCTAAAAATATTTTAAAAAGCAAAAGGTTTTCTTTCTTAAAATTATTAGACTTGAAAATGATACATTTGAATGTTCTCTCAATTAATACTATCCCTCCACTGAACTGTAAATTGATTATTTTAATTTAATTTATTTTTTATTCATAGTTAGGAAATCTGATTAACTTCCTGATGCAGTTCAATGTTATATGATGAAGAAATAATAGGATTTTAGAGCATTAATCTTCTCATATTCATGATTTTAGATGGCGTCTCTCTAGTTACCAGGAAATGTATTGCTTAATGGCAACATGTGGATTGTACATTTTTACTATTTTTAATCTCAGAAGAAATTTTGCTATGATTCCTACCCTAACATTGATTTTTCCCTCTTCCTGGCTCTTATTTGATTCCTTGGAATGCTGTACAGCATTTATGTTGACATTTGCATTATTTGGTCAAAGTATGCATTGTTTCCTGATGCAGAGTGTACACTATTTTACTAAAATGCAGAAATTATTGTATTTCTCCCCTATCCAAAATAAAGCTATTTTAAAATTTATCTAAAATATATTTCAATTTATTTATTGATTAACATTAAGTGTTTGCTTTTCAGGTAAATATCCTACACAAGAAGCAAACAGATTTTCGTCTTTACTGATAGACAATTGATAATTTCTTTTAATACTGAAGATATGTTACAAATAACATAATATTCCTTGCAGCTTTTAAAGATTTTTTTACTCTAGTACTTAACTTTCTTATTCCTGAACTCAGTAAACAAGAGTGATTTAAAAGACGAACTACATGTAGAATAGAAGTTATCTTTTTTTTTTTTTTTTTTTTTTGAGACAGAGTCTCGCTCTGTTGCCCAGGCTGGATTGCAGTGGCAGGATCTCGGCTCACTGCAAGCTCCACCTCCCGGGTTCACGCCATTCTCCTGCCTCAGCCTCCCAAGTAGCTGGGACTACAGGCGCCCGCCACCTCGCCCGGCTAGTTTTTCGTATTTTCAGTAGAGACGGGGTTTCACCGTGTTAGCCAGGATGGTCTCGATCTCCTGACCTCGTGATCCGCCCGTCTCGGCCTCCCAAAGTGCTGGGATTACAGGCTTGAGCCACCGCGCCCAGCCAGAATAGAAGTTATCTAAAATCCTACCATAAAGAGTAATAACATATTATTAACTAGCACATTTTTTTCCTTTATTAGTTAGCATATTTTAATATGAGTATGCAAACATTTTGAGAACATACTGTGTATTGTGAATATTTCTCCATACTATTAAAAAGTATTTATGAATATTTTTTATTTTCAGGCATATTATAAACCATAATCATTTCCTTTAATATTTTCAATGTTTGTCATTAAAAATAATTCATTAGTGAACATCATTGTAACAAAATAATATGTCCCTGTTTCTGATTTTCTTGTGATATATTTTTAAAAGAAGAATTACTGCTTCTAGGTATATGAGCTTTTTAATGAAAATTGTTACCTGTCAGCATGCACCAATGGACACTCTCACCAGCAATGTACTTGAATGCTAGTCTGTGCACCCTCAAAGCTATTACTCTTTAAAAATCAAGCAACTTCAAGGCAAATGATTATATCCTATAATTATTTTTATTTTTATTTATTATTATTATTATTATTTTTGAGACGGAGTCTCACTCTGTTGCCCAGGCTGGAGTGCAGTTGCGCGATCTCAGCTCATTGCAAGCTCCGCCTCCCACGTTCAGGCCATTCTCCTGCCTCAGCCTCCCGAGTAGCTGGGACTACAGGCGCCCGCCACCACGCCCGGCTAATTTTTTTTATTTTTTATTTTTTTCGTATTTTTAGTAGAGACAGGGTTTCACCGGTGTTAGCCAGGATGGTCTGGATCTTCTGACCTCGTGATCTGCCTGCCTTGGCCTCCCAAAATGCTGGGATTACAGGCGTGAGCCATCATGCCCAGCCTGATTATACCCTATTCTAATCTGCATTTCCTTGATAACTGTGACCATGAACATTTTTTCATGAGTTTATCAGACATTTACCTCTCTCTTTCAGTGAATTGTACCAGGGTGCTCCTTGAATAAAACTTTCATGTCCTCTGGCAATTTCTTCAATATCCTTCTTTTGATTCAGGGGAAAATAAAACCCAGAGCCTTTCATATTAACATGGAACAGAACTTCACTAGTCTATGTGTACTTCCCAGAAGCACCATCATCATGGAGGTGTTTAATCATTCCTTTTTGATAGAATTATTAGAACAGTATGTTCTATGATATTTTACCAAGGAACATTTGTTTCAAGAGAAGCTTTTAGGTGTTCTGTTGAAAAGAAGGTACTCTAGTCAGATAAATTAGAAAACAGTTGGCCGGGAGTGGTGGCTCACATAATCCCAGCACTTTGGGAAGCCAAGGCAGGTGGACTACAAGGTCAGAAGTTCAAGACCAGACTGGTCAAGATGGTGAAACCCCGTCTCTACTAAAAATGTAAAAACGCAACAAAAATTAACTGGGTGCGTGGCAGGCACCTGTAATGCCAGCTACTTGGGAGGCTTAGGCAGGAGAATTGCTTGAACCCAGGGGGTGGAGGTTGCAGTGAGCCAAGATCGTGTCACTGCACTCCAGCCTGTGCAACAGAGTGAGACTCTGTCTCAAAAACAAGCAAATAAACAAACAACAACAAGGAAACAGTTGCATACAATTTAGTAAGTTTCCCACTATGGCATTTTTAAGAGTCTTTAGAAATAAATAAAAAATTATCTTTATAATTTTTTTCTGATCGTACATATTATGAATAATTATGTCAGTAAATCCAAATAATATGTAAAATAGAAAGATGCCAACAAAAGCCACCTGAAATCTCATTATGCGAAGATGGCACCATTATCCTTTTGATATCCTTTTTTGTATACATGCATGTTTTAGAAGATCGGAATAATAAAATAACTTGAAGTTGTTACATAACTGCTCAAATGTCTCCACGGTTTTTGATGTCACACAGGTTAAAAATCAATGTCTTTTTCGTGTCTAGTAGGGATATGCGTGATGTGGTCTTTTGTCTCTATTCATCTTCCTCTCTAGCAGTTTCTCCCACACTCCAATCTAACACTGCTGTCGTTCTTGCTGTTTCCACCTTGGGGCTTCTCTACGTTGTACTTCTGAATTCCGGTCCACTCTTTTCCTGGATAATTGTCTTGGCTGCTTGCATCCTCACTTCACTCAGACCACTGGTCATATGGTATCTTAATACAGGGGGTTTCCCTGACTCTCCTATCTAAATTAGTACCCCCCCACACACTTCATCTTTCTCTATTCCTTTAACTGACATCATTTTTCTTTATAGCAATTATTAACTGCTTGATATATTGCATAATTATTTATTGTCATGTAACCCAGGAAAGCACAGAACTTGTGTTATTTACTGCTTTATTCTTGTCAGTTTGAGCAGCTCCTGGTGACATGCATGACCTCAATGTTTGTTGAATATGTTGGGAATTAATGACTAAATTTTTCATAGTGGGAGGTAAATATCTTTCCGATACCATTGTCTGTTGTTTGTGGATTTTGTCTATGATTTCTCTAAGTGTACTGTTTTAATTACAAAGGTCCTCTCATTTCCTAGGTTGTAAATAGAGCCTACTAAATTTTCTTAATTTTGGGGGGTGTTAGATTTTATGTTTTTAATCCATCGTAATTCTTTTTTCAGATGGTATCATATGATTCCAACTTTGTTGTCTTTCTGCTGGATAGCCAATGATATAAGCTCCATATTGAGGGAATCATTTTCTCGATTAGTTTTTAGTACTTTCTATTCTCATAAGTTAAAATCCATAAAAATTGACACCTATTTTTGCTAATCTTTTCTGTTTCACTGATTTATTGGTCTACGCTTATTCTAATGCCATTCTGTTTTAATTTATTTGTTATTTGTCCCCTTGTCTTTGTTTTCATAATATCCTTGGCTATTTTATACACAGTCTTAAATATGAGTTTTAATACTATTTTTCACATTTCAAAACATTCCCTTGAAATTATATTTAAAATTTTATTAAATATATGTATTAATTATGGAAAATTTATATTTTTATGTTATTAAGTCTAATTATCCAAGAATAGGTGACTGTTGTTTTCCATTCATCAAGAAAATTTTATAATTTTCTCTATATAGCTCAGTGCTTTTCTCGTTATTTTAAGATACTTATAATTGGCATACAAATAAGATCTATTAATTTGTGTGTATTTTCTTTAACTACTTTTTCAAATTATCTTAGTTGTTATATTTTTTAACGAAGAGCCTTTCTGTACAATAATTTCATTAGCAAAATGATATTTTAATATTTACCAAAGTTTATAAAGTTCAACTCAGTGGATTTACTAAAAGCTCTAAAATAATATAGAATAACAGCAAAGTAAATGACATCCCTAATTTGTTACTATTTTTGGAAATGACTTTATGCTTTTCCTTGATTTTTGGTAAATAGGCTTATTCATATTTAAGATATTTCCTTCAATTCCCAATGTATTTAGAGTCCTTATTAACATACTCTTGAATTTTATTTTGTCTTTCACCATTTATTAAGATAATATAATTCTCCTATATAACTATTATTATGAATTTTAATATAATGAATGGCGTATTTTTGAAAATAAAATTTTTGCATTATTTTTAATAAACTGCTTTATTATATTTGCTAACATCTTATTTTAAATTGTTTTATTTTTACTCCTGATGTTACCTGTGGCAGGAATTCAAGTTACCCTGAGTTACCAGCATCATAACCATACGGGTCTGCAGCAACTTCAATCTTTGCCTCCTCAGAAGAGAGAATTCCACTGAGCAGCATAAAGCAGACAAAGAGACAGAGGCAAATTTCAGAGCAGGAGTGAAAGTTTTCTAAAAAGCTTTAGAACAATGAGAAAAACAAAGAAAGCAAAGAAGGAAAGTACAACTTGGAAGAGGGCTAAGCCGGCAACTTGAGAGACCAAGTGCGCAACTTGACTTCTTGACTTGGGGTTTTATACTTTGGCATACTACTAGGATCTTGCATTACTTCTCCCCACTCTTCAAATCTTATTGGGAAGCTGCTGATCAGTTTCGGGTGTTTTCTATCTATTAGGAGACTGCCTTTTTCTGGCGCTGGCTGTGACCAATTACTTTAGAGAAACAGTTAACAACCGCCTGACCATCACACCTGATGGTTGCCCAACACTCTTGGTGTGTTGGAGGAGAGCCTTCTTCTGCCCTGCTAATACCTGACTGGATACCTAGTGTAACACTGACAGTCTCAATATTTTGGTAAGGAATTTCAGATCATTCACATCTAGTACAACGACTGATAAACTTGACATTTATATCTTCCATTTTGTTTCTCATTAATTATGTTTCTTTTGTCATTCATTCCTTATTTTTGTTCATGTGATTAAGTTATTTTTAAACTACTAAAAATTACCACTAATTTTTCTCTTCCACTAGTACCTACGTTCTTTTGAATTGTCAGATGTTTTTATATATTATGACACTCTATTACTCTACCGCTTCCCCTCATCAAGGCTCAAGTGAGAAAATAAACCATGAATCTATTTTATGTAGTGAATTAACTTAACTAGAATGTGCATCTAGAATGACATTAGCTATTTGTCATCCTTGGAATAATTTTTTTAAAATACTCAAATAATTTTTGCAGGCTTGATATCTCTCAGAATGTCAGTTGTGGAAGGATGCTGTATAAGACTAAAATTTGGGAATATGTAAATCACCCCTCTCTTCTTACCCCTTTAATTTTATCCTCTTTGTTGTGTGATACATTAATTTACCAGTGACAGGCCCATATCTATTTATTTTACTGTAGTAGGTGAGTGATACCTTGACAAGGGATACAATTCTTAGCTTGAAGTAGTTTTTCCTCAGTAACTTACAGCTGTTATCTGACCATCCTCTCAATTCTAGCATATTTCTTATCTTAATCCAAATATTTTGTCTTTCTTATTTTAAAAATGCTTTTATTTGAAAATAAATAATATTTCCTTTTATTTTAGTAGTCCACAAGCTTTGCTACGTTATTCGTAGCTATATATCTTTTCTCATCAATGTTGCCTAAAATTTCAAGTCTCATTAATTAAGATCCAAATTTTTGTTTTAATCTTAGGAATTTTTTTATTTGATTATTAAATATATTGCCCGTGATTCTTTTTCTCTACCTGGCATTACTTTCGTTTGCATATGACATCAATAAATAAGCCTTACAAGATTTTTCTTATTCTTTATTTTCCTTCCTTCCTTCCCTCCCTCCCCCACTCCTTCTCTCCCTCCCTTGCTTCCTTCCCTCAATCCCTCCTTTCCCTTTCTTTTTGCTCTCTCTCTCTATTACTTTTGCTTGCCTTTCTGCCTTTTTTCCATCCTGACTATGCAAATTGATGTATTCTTTGCAGGCCATTAATATTCGTTGCAGCGATGACCACTGAATTAGTCCATTCTCACACTGCTAACAAAGATGGACCCAAGACTGGGTAATTTATAAAGGAAAGAGGTTTAATTGACTCACAGTTCTGTGTGGCTGGGGAGGCCTCAGGAAACTTACAATCATGGTGGAAGGAGAAGCAAACACATTTTTCTTCACATGGCAGCAGGAAAGAGGAGTCCTGAGCAAAAGGGGGAAAACCTCTTATAAAACCACCAGATCTTATGAGAACTCACTCACTATCACAAGAACAGCATGAGGGTAATCGCCCTCATGATTCAATTACGTATCACTGGGTCCCTCCCATGACATGTGGGGATTATGGGAACTGCAAGATGAAATTTGGGTGGGGACACAGTCAAACCATATCATTCCGCTCCTGGCCCCTCCCAAGTTTTATGTCTTCATATTTCAAAACAGAGTCATGTCCTTCCTACAGTCCTGCAAAGTCTTGACTCTTTTCAACATTAACTCAAAAGTCCACAGTCCAAAGTCTCATCTGAGACAAGGCAAGTCCCTTCCACCTATGAGCCTGTAAAATCAAAAACAAGTTAGTTACTTCCTAGATACAATGGGAGTACAGACATTGGATAAATACACCTATCCCAAATGGAAGAAATTGGCCAAAATAAAGGGGTTGCAGGCCTCATGCAAGTCCTAAATCCAATCAGGCAGTCATTAAACCTTAAAGTACCAAAATGATCTTGCTTGATTCCATGTCTCACATCCAGGGTATGCGGATGCAAGTGGTGGGCTCCCACAGCCTTGAGCAGCTCCACTCCTGTGGTTTTCCGTGGTACAAGTCCCCCCCGCTTCTGGCTGTTTTCATGGCTGGCATTAAGTGTGTGTGGCTTTTCCATCTGCATGGCATGGTGCAAGCTGTAAGTGGATCTACCATTCTGGGGTCTGGAGGATGGTTGCCTTCTTCTCATAGCTCCACTAGGCAATATTCAAGTGAGGACTCTGTATGGCGCTCTGTCCCCACATTTTCCTTCTGCAATGCACTAGCAGATGTTTTCCATGAGGGCTCTGCCCCTTCAGCAGATATCTAGGCATTTTCATTCATCCTCTAAAATCTAGACAGAGGTTCCCAAACCTCAATTCTTGTCTTCTGCACACCCACAGGACCTGTACTACATGGAAGGTGCCAAGGCTTGGGGCTTACACCTTCTGATGCAACAGTCTGAACTGTACCTTGACCCCTTTTAGTTACAGCTGGAGCTGAAGCAGCTGGGATACAGGCAACCATGTCCCAAGGCTGTGTAGAGCAGGGAAGACTTGGCTCCACTCAGGAAACCATTTTTCCCTCTTAGACCTCTGGGTCTGTGATGGGAGGGGCTGCCATGAAGGTCTCTGACATGCCCTGGAGACATTTTCCCCAGTGTCTTGGCATTCACATTTGGCTTCTCATTACTTATATAGATTTCTGCAGCTGGTTTTAATTTCTCCTAAGACAATGGGTTTTTCTTTTCTATCACATTATCAGGCTGCAAATTTTCCCAACTTATATGTCATCTTTCATCTTGAATGCTTTGCTGATTAGAAATTTCTTTCACCAGATACCTTAAATCATCTCTCTCAAGTTTAAGGTTCCACAGATCTCTAGGGCAGGGGCAAAAATCCACCAGTCTCTTTGCATAGCAAGAGTCATCTTTACTCCGGTTCCCTATAAGTTCCTCATCTCCAGCTGGGACCACCTTAGCCTGGACTTCATTGTCCATATCACTATCCACATTTTGGACAAAGCCAGTCAACAAGTCTCTAGGAAGTTCTAACATTTCCCACATCTTCCTGTCTTCTGAGCCCTTCAAGTCTCTAGGAAGTTCCAAATTTTCCTGTCTTCTTCTGAACCCTCCAAACTGTTCCAACCTCTACCTGTTACCCAGTTCCAAGTCATTTCCACATTTTTGGGTATCTTTACAGCAACACCCTACTCTCTGTGGTACCAATTTACTGTATTAGTTCGTTCTCTCACTGCTATAAAGAACTGCTCGGGACTGAGTATTTTATAAAGGAAAGAAGTTTAACTGACTTATTATTTCACAGGGCTGGGGAGGCCTCAGGAAGTATACAATCATGGTGGAAGGGGAAACAAGCATGTCCTTCTTCACATGGTGGCAGGAGAGAGAAATGCGGAGCAAAGGGATAAAAGCCCCTTATAAAACCATCAGATCTTGTGAGAACTCACTCACTATCATGAGAATAACATGAGGGTAACCACCCCCATGATTCAATTACCTCCCATCAGGTCTCTCCCATGACATGTGGGGATTATGGGAACTACAATTAAAGCTGAGGTTTGGGTGGGGACACAGCCAAACCATATCAACCACCCTCTCTTTTACCTCATCTAAGTCTATTACTTTTTATTAGTAGTAGTAGTATTGAGACAGAATCTTGTTTTGTTGCCCAGACCGGAGTGCAGTGGTGTGATTGCAGCTCACTGCAACCTCCACCTTCTGGGTTCAAGTGATTCTCGTGCCTCAGTCTCCTGAGTAATTGGGATTCAAGGCATGTGCGACCACACCCAGCTAATTTTTTGTATTTTTAGTAGAGGCAGGGTTTTGCTATGTTGACCAGGCTCGTCTCAAATTCTTGGTCTCCTGTGATCCACCTGCCTTGGCCTCCCAAAGTGCTGGGATTATAGGCATGATACACTGTGTCTGACCTAAGGTTATTTCATTTTTGTTCTATCAAATATGTTATGCTATCATCTTTTTGAGTGCTCTTGTTACTTTTTTTTATTCATATGTTTACATATCAACCTCAACATCTCTGTGTTTTCAAGATCCTTTTTGTTCTGAGTGTTTTACTTGTTCTTCCTTCAGATTTATGAAATCCATGTATGCATTTCTATAGTTTTTTGTCTACCAATTGATGAACAGGTACTAATTTATCTTAAAAGCGGCAATCTCACAAGCATTGGTTGTTGCAGCAGCTGCTGTGTCTGTGGAATGGCTAATTGAAATTGGTTAAATCCCTGTTAGTGTCTAGACAAAGCCTCAACAATAGCAGTCATAGGAACACTCTCTGACAGTTCCTTTCACCACAAAGGTTGGCACTTGCCAAGCTATGATATTTAGAGTTACGGAAGACTTGGTTCACTAGTGTAGCTTCCCTTTTCCACCTCCCATATAACCCTTCTCATTACCCAGGACAAAAATAAGACCTACCATTGCCCTTGTTTTTCACGGTATCATAGGAGTTATTAGAAATTATATTAGGCAGATAAGGAGGATAAGGGGTCCTTGGTAAGGTTTTCTTCTTTTAAAGCAGCTCCAGAAACGTTTTTGGTCTAGCACAAAATCGGCTTGAAGGGTCTGGCTGTCAAGCTTTGATATGCAAATAACGGCCATCAGAAACTGGATCCATCTAATATGGCTATTTCCACCCTGTTCTCCTTGTCACCCTGTGTGCTAACCATCATGGTCACCCCCAGATAACCTCATGTGTGCAGGACATCATGGCGCCCTTCATTTGCATATTAAAAGGCTAGGGTGGGAGGGTGAGTTTTTTCACTGGCTACATAAATGACATACATGGTCAGACCAATCCACTGGACCCTATGCAAATCAGACACTGCCTCCTCTAGCCTCCTAATATAACCTACTATTTTCCACAACACTTGGGGTTTCCTATCTTGGCTTGGAGGCCCCCTCCCTCTGTCTCTCTATGGGGGAGCTTGTTCCTTCTTTCTTGCCTATTAAACTCTTGTCTCCTTAAAGCCACTCCACGTTTGTCTGCGTCATTTCATCGAAATTGGCAAGAGTGAGGCAAAGGACCCTGGTGTTCCTCCAGTCATCAGAGCCATATTAATGGTCCCATATCTCTTTATGAAACCTATAATGATCCTTTTATTAGGACTCCCTGCTGGTAGGTCCAAGATTCTTGAATGATACAGAGAATAGTGTTGAACAATTTCACTCCATCTGAGGCTTTCAACAGATCCACACCCACAAAATTATATTCAACTTTCAGTACCAATAGCTGCATACCACAGGGAAAGTCATTGATAAAAAGAATTTATGAATCCACAGTTGGGATAAAGTTTATACTGGAGCACAAAAAAAAGGATGTTTTCTCAGCACCAGGTTCCCAGTGAATGAAAAGACTACACTATGTTCCTAACTTAATTCAGGGGAAAAAAAAAAATCCTCCTTTTCTCTCTCTCTCCCTCTCATTTGTGAAGCATCTGTTAACATTGTGTAGAAGTTGTCATTTGTGGCAGTCAGGAAATCCCAGGTTACAGAACACTTCATTACCTTGGAGTCCTTGTGAAAACACAAAATAATGGTATATAACTAAAAATGATTTAGAAGAACTACTCAGAAGATATGTTAACTGGCTTCCATTTGTCACATTGATAACGTTTACTCATTTGAAAGCAATGCCTGCATTGAGACATTTTCTTGACTTCTGCCTTTTTCAAGGACTTTAAAAAAAGTCTTTTAAAAAAATAAATATAAATATTATTGCTATTTTGACAATTTTCAAGATACATCATTATAAAGGTTTTGTAAATGATTCTTTAAAAAATGTTTCATTTCCATGGCCAACTGCTTCAGCACGAACATTTTCCTAATAATATTCAAACAAATCTTATTAAATAAGTGTTATGGGTGAGACTAGAGATATGATTAATCCTGGGGCAAAATTCCTCTCAATCTGTGAATCTGTGAAATCAAAACTAATCCGCTTTGTGAAACACAATGCTGGGAAAGACACAGGATAGATATTGTCATCCCCAAAGGGAGAAATTGGAAGGAAAACTGGGGTTATGTGTATCAAGAAAGTCTGAAATCTACCAGGGAAAATTTGATTAGATTGTTTTTTCTTGTTGAAGCAATAAAAATGGAAATACATTTATTAAATCCTGATCCTTGAATGCTTCTTTTAAAATTCTTTATTACGTTTATTTATTATTTTATTGTGGTAAGAGCACATTTTGGTAACATGAGATCTAGCCCCTTCACAAATATTTAAGTATGCAATGCATTATCGTCATCTGTAGGTACAATGCTATACAGCAAATCTCTACAGCTTATTCATCTTGTTTGAAAGTTTATGCCTGTTGATAAGTAACTGCCAAATTTGCCCCTCCTCCCAGTCCTTGGTATCCACCCTTCTACTCTATGATTTTATGCAATTGAGTATTTCAGATGCCTTATATAAGTAGAATCATGCAGTATTTGTTCTTGTGTGACTGGCTTGTTTTACATCAGATGTCCATGTTGTTGCATATTGCAAGATTTCCTTTTGTTAAAAGGCTGAATAATAGTCCATTGTATGTTTATTCTACACTTTGCTTATCCATTCATTAATTGATGGACATTTGGGTTGCATCCATCTCCTGGCTACTGTGAACAGTGCTGCAAATAAACAGGGGGAGTAGTAGTAGTAGGTATCTCATCAAGATCCTGATTTCAATTCTTTTGGATAACTACCCAGAAGTGGATTGGTAGATTATATGATAGCTATATTTTTAATCTTTTGAGTAACTTCCATACATGTTTTCTACAATGGACACAGCATTTTGATTCTTAGTGTACAAGGGTTCCAATTTCTCCAGATTCTTGCCAACACTTGTCATTTTTCTTGTTATTTTATAATAGTCATCCTTACAGGCATGTGTTGATGTCTCTTTATGGTTTTGATGAGCATTTTCCTGATGCTTAGTGATGTTTTTACAGAAATAGAAAAAAATTCTCTAATTTATATAAAACAGTTATATTTTAAGACTTAGAATTAGCCTCTCTGGCTGGATGCTGTATTCTCTTGGTCCAAAATGGTGGTGGTCCCTTCCTCTGAAACTGAAGAGGAGGGAACTCTGAGTTCTATGCCTGCAAACTCAGTTTCTGATGGCGGCAACACCCCACCAGCCTCTAAACCGCTTTCAGCATCATTCTTCCCTTTTCTTGGCAGAGAAGACATGTTTACAGGTAAATACCTCTATCAGCCATTAACTGCTTCTAGAATCCCAGAAGTCTGACAGTTGTCCTTCATTTTATTCTATCTCTGTCTCTTTAATGCCAGCATGTCTGCTGGGATGGCTGATTAGATCCGTAAGTCACACTTTAATCTATAAGAGGTTCTGACAGTTGTCCAGCCACACCCTTCGTGTTCTCTCCAGAGCACACTTTCTCATTTCTTTGCAATATGGATAGGTTGAAAAATTTTATATGTCCTTAAACTCTGGTTCCTTTTTGCATAACCATTTCTTCTTCAATTTATCTCTTTCACAGTTTACTAAAGGCAACAAAGAGAAATAAGACTTCACTTTAACACTTTGCTTAGTAGTCTTCTCAACTAAATGTCAAAGTTTATCATTTACAAGTTCTACTTTTCACCCAACAAAACACAATTTATGCAAGTTCGTTGTCACTTTATAACAAAAATCACCTTTCCTCCAATTTCCAATAAAATATTCTTCATTTTTGTCTGAAATATCACCAAAAGCACACTTAACGTTTGTATTTTTAGAAATATTCTGTTTGTGATGATATATGTATTCTCTCTAAGAAAATAGACACTTTACAGCACTCCTCTTTTGGAAACCTCACCAAAATCTTCTTTAATGTCCATATTTATATCAACAGCCTATTTAGGGCAATTTAGACATTTTCTTTACCTTTTCTTTTTTTTCTTTTTTTTTGAGATATAGTCTTACTCTGTCACGCAGGCTGGAGTGCAGTGGCATGATCTCGGCTCACTGCAATCTCTGCCTCTGGGGTTCAAGCAATTCTCTGCCTTAGCCTCCCGAGTAGCTGGGATTACAGGCATCTGCCACCATGTCCCGGCTAATTTTTGTATTTTCAGTAGAGATGGGGTTTCACCATATTGGCCAGGCTGGTCTCGAACTCCTGACCTCGTGATCCACCCACCTTGGCCTCCCAAAGTGCTGGGATTACAGGCGTGAGCCACCGCACCCGGCCAATTTAGACATTTTCTTTGTGTCATGTGCCTCAAAACTCTTCTAGCTTTCAAGCAGGACCCAATTCCAAGGCCACTTTCATATTTCAGGTATTTGAGACAGTAGCATGCCACTTCTTGGAATCAAATCTTCATTGTTTTTTGTCATAACAAATTGAATAGCGTAGGACAACAGAAATTTATTGCCTCAAAATGTTAGAGGCCAGAAACCTAAAATGAAGCTGTTGGTTAGGACATGTTCCCCTTGACGACTCTAGGGACAAACCTGTTTCTGGCCTCTCCCCTGGCTTCTAGTAGCTTCAGGCATTACCTAGCTTGTAGATGGCCATCTTCTCCCTGCCTCTCTTCACATCACCTTCTCACCTATGTCTATCTGTGCCCAACTTTCTTCTATGTATAAGGACATCTGTCATACTACATTATTGCTCATTCTAATAACCTCATTTTAACTTAATTAGTTCTGCAAAGACTCTACTTCCAAATACAATTGCCTTCTGACATGGTGGTGGTTAGGACTCCAACACGCCTTTTTTGGGGGGATATAACAACCCAAAACATCAAGGCACTAGAGTTTGAGGAAATAATCCACAATTATTTTAACAAAGTACATTCTATGTGCTCAAGGCCTGTGTAAATTTAGAGGTGATATACAATACAACAGTATCTTAATTCTGGATTTGCATGATGTGAACTAGGTATGTGGACAAACTATGCCCTACAGGCCAAATCTGGCCTGCTACTTGTTTTTGTAAATAAAGTTTTATGGGGACAGTTTATTCATTATACATCATCTATGGCTGCTTCCACACTACAATGATATATTGAGTATTAGAAGCAGGAACTGACTAGACTGTAAAGTACTAAAATAGCTTGCCCTTTAAAGAAGTTTGGGGATTCCCAATTAAAATCATAACAGCTCTCTCTTATTGAGTGCTTGCTTGTGTCAGCTCTGTGTTCCGTGTTTTACATGCTTTAAGTCATTTAACTTTACTTCTTTTCTTTTTACCAAATAAGAAAACTGAGCACTAAACAGTTTTAAATTTTTTTTTTTCTTGTCCAAGATTATACAGCTGCTAAGGAGTGGGACTAAAACCTGAACCCTTATGGATCCCAGCCCTACTGCTTGTTTAAGTACTAAATCATTTTTCAACAGTAGTAAGTTTCTTATCAGCTATAGTATAATAAGATAGATACTTGGTATTTGTTTTAGCATAGAGCTTCTAAAACTCTTGAAATTTCTGGAGTGATAATGCTGATAAGAGCATCTGTTGTTCTCATGAGGTTAACTCGTGGCAGGACCATCCGCTTCAGAAAAGGGGCTCATCACAGAAAGACCCAGCCTTGATTAGAACCTTGGGAGTTTCAGTCCCCGCTTCCAAGCTCCGGGGAGGGGAATAAGGTTGGAGATTGAGTTAATTACCAATGGCCACAGTCATGGCTACATAATAAAACTTCCATAAAAGTACTAAAACACAAGGTTTAAGGAGCTTTCAAACTGGCAAACACATCCATGTCCATGGAAGGCGACATACCCCAACTTTGTAAGAACCAAGGCCCCTGTGTTCAGGACCCTTCCAGATCGTGCACTATATACCACTTTATCTGGTTGTTCATTTGTATCCTTTAATATAAGCTGTAATAGTAAATACAGCATTTCCCTGAGTTCTGAGTCATTCTAACAAATTAACCTTGGTGTGGGAGATTGTGGGAACCCTTGACTTTGTAGCCATGTTGCACCAAAGGGTAGGCAACCTGAGCACCCGATACTTGCAAGTGGCATCTAAAGTGAGGGCAGTTTTGAGGGACTAAGCTTTTAAACCTGTGGAGTCTGATACTAACTCCTGGTAGTTAGAGTAAGAATCAAATGGAATTGTGAACAGAAGTTGGTATCAGAGGTTCAGAAAACTGGTTGGTTAGAGGAAAAATAAAACAAACTATAAACTCCTCTCATCATCTGAGATGAAATGCCACACTTTGTTATGCAAACCTGACCTCTATACTCTGCAATTGTTTGAAGCATCTTGAAGTATAACCAAATATATGTAATTTCATTTTGTTCAAAACTAATGATGTTTTGAACATATCATCTTCCAAACTTATGAAATAAAGTTCTCTATATGTAAGTGTATGAAATTCAAACACATAAGTTCAACAAAAATAAAATTATATCTCAGACAATTATTCAATTAGTAACTTATCTGTGATGCTATTGCAAAGGGAAATCAGCTATGAGAACATAAGTGAGACCTCATTCATAAATCCAAACTTGTCCTTTAAAAATGTTTGTTACTTTATTTAACAAAAATTGAACAAGTAAAATATGCCTGATACTTTTTTAGGCCCTGGGTTCACCCCAGAAATTGCAATTTAGACTATTCACCTTGGATTCAGAATTTATTTGGAGATACAGAGGTAGAAAAGCTAATCACAAAACAACGAGAAAGAGTTGTAACATGGCCATATTTGATGAGTATTTGGAGCATAGAGGAAGGAAGTGACTAACTAGCCCTTACAAGAGGATGTAATGAACTTGTTACATTTTGACACATTACCTCTTCCTGACAGGCAGCAAGAAAAGTGACTGACTACACAGACCTAAATTCAAAGACCTGAGAAATGTAGGGTGGATGATAAAAGTGTAATTATAACTTTAATTAGTGACTTAGTTACTAAGTCATTTGCTGATTACCAAAATTAGTCAATGTTCCATTTTTCAGTGCAAGCACATCATGGAGTATTGGAGGAAAATAAATATATTTTGGAAAAGGAACCAATAAAATCTCGAATAACTCTCATATTTAAACAGTATTAACCTTAAAAATTTGGATTAGATTATTCTAGTCTAGATGTTTTTTAATACTAAAAAAAGTTTCTAATCTTAAATTTCATATATTTGTTGATAATAATTTGAAGTTTCACATTATAATAAAAATAATGGAAGAATAAAGAAAACTGTCTTTCTACATTATGTTAAATGTTAGAGACTGTATATAGCCCACTTTGCTCACCTGTGATACTATGGAAACATATACATGTAATATAATATCAGATACTCTAATATCTGGTATATTGATTTCATAAAGTATCCATACAAGGTGAAAAGTAAAGATTACATGAATGCCTCAATCAGTCAATGCCTTTATACTCCTGAAATTTTAATAATGTAGGAAGATGTATGGTGTCATTTTGGTTTAAAAATGAAAAAATAGGAACAAAAACAGATATTCAAAGTTAATTGGTTCAGTATTATTTTTTAAAAATTGACAGAGTGGGAATTCTCCTCAAACTCTCCTGGTTCAAGATCCCTTGCTCAGCAGGTTAATCGGTTAATAACTTTATACAGGTGTTTTAAGAAATATCTTTGGGCCGGGCGCGGTGGCTCACGCCTGTAATCCCAGCACTTTGGGAGGCCAAGGCGGGCGGATCACGAGGTCAGGAGATCGAGACTGTCTTGGCGAACACGGTGAAACCCCGTCTCTACTAAAAATACAAAAAAAAAAAAGAAAAAAAAATTAGCCAGGCGTGGTGGCGAGTGCATGTAGTCCTAGCTTCTAGGGAGGCTGAGGCAGGAGAATGGGGTGAACCCCGGAGGCGGAGCTTGCAGTGAGCCGAGATTGCGCCACTGCACTCCAGCCTGGGCAACAGAGTGAGACTCCGTCTCAAAAAAAAAAAAGAAATATCTTTGAACAGAAGTCTGATGATAATAAATTTAGTAGTGCTCTTTCCTCTAGTAGCATACTTTTAATATGTTTTGTTTTTATTGTTAGCTACATCTGAGTAGTTGTAAAACTATACCCTCAAAAGGAAGACTTCTTAAACAACCAATTTTCAGATATACTTTTTTCATTAAAATTAAAATATTAATGCTGATCGTAATGGCTCATGCCTGTAATCCTGACATTTTGGAAGGCCTAGGTGGGAAGATCACCTGAGCCCAGGAGTTCAAGACCAGCCTGGGCAATAGAGTAAGGCCTTGTCTCTACAAAACATAAACAAATTCGGCGGGGCATGGTGGCATGTGCCTGTGGTCCCAGCTACTCTGGAGGCCGAGGTGGGAGGATCCCTTGAGCCAGAGAGGTAGAGGATGCAGTAAGCTGAGATCATGTCATTGCACTCCAGCCTGGACAACAGAGTGAGATTCTATCTCAAAATAAATAAATAAATAAATAAAATATTACAGCTATGAGAAGCTTTAATAAAGTTACCATCTGATATAGACAAAAACAAGATAGTTCTAGAATGTCTGAGACTTTATCTTTGGATAAGGTCCTCCAGATTGTGCTCATTCAAATATAGCTGAGTCATGTCAACGGGTGTGTCCTAATATATATTACTTTCTACTTTCGAGGAAATGCAAAAAACATGTTTACATTTGCTAACTACTCTTATCATAAAAGTAACATGGGCATTTGATAAATGCTACTAATACTATGTATAAAATTCCCTTTGTATGTTAAGCATTGATTTGAAGCTGTGTTCCATGAATTTGAAAACCAGGGATAGAAATGTTTGGGTCAAAAGAAACCATAGCAATAGCTTCCTCATTCTCCACAATTTCATTAGGCACATTCTCTCACCTCTGACTTCTTTTCTAGATGCTTCCTTCAACTTCAGCTTATTTCTAACTCTTTGTCCCATGACTTTAGATTTCTACCCTGGGTCCTCATTTATCTGTCTCAACTCCTCTGGATAGCTGAATCTCTTCCTTTGTTAGTTACACTCCTGTCTGCAGATTCTGACTCCACTCAGCATTGCTGTCTGATTTTAAAGTACAGATCAGCTTGTATTTGTGTTTTCTTAATTTTGATATGACCCACTTTTATCCTTTGGATTCTGAACCTGGATATATATGCCGTGGATAAGTGTCTTCTTGGCTGGCCACAAGTTTATTTTAATTCCCAGATGGCAAAATGTGGTTTGCCAGGTTTGCCTTTTTTCTTTAATGAATGTAGTACAATATTAGCAAAGCATTGAGGCAAAACAATCGGATAATAGCCCAAATAGGGAAAAACGGTATTTTATTTACATCATAATTATAGTTTTATTTTATTTTCTTCCTAAACATAGAAAGGTTTAAATTCAGGTTTGTGTTTTATCTTATTATTACTGCCGGTCAGTAAATGACATTATTTTTATTCTCCAAAAATATATGTGAATTTCATAACTTTCAATCTTCATGTCATGAACCGAAGAAAGTACCTTATTAGCTGTTTCAATCAAAGTTTGACTTAAATAGCATAGTGCATCCTTCTAGAAAATGGACACATATTTTTGTTTTAACATTTATATCTAGAGGTTTAGTATTATGTAATAAATTGATCTCACTTGTTTCTAAAACTGATTTCCATATATGACACGCATTATAATAGTTTAACATAATTATCGAATGAACTTATCAATCTCACTAGAGAGGCTTTCAGAAACCAAACCACAACCAAAGGTAACTGATTTATTGGTTTCCTTTTCTTAAAAATTTTAACGATGCTGGAAATTTTTAATAAAATGTGTATGCTTCACTTTTACACATTTTCTCAGAATATATTATATCATAGGGTTCCCCTTTTTTGCATTCTTATCCTTTTACAGGAAAAGGTTGTAGAAATGTAGAATTCAAGAAAGGTTTCTAATTTAAACACTTCATAGAATTATTAAATCTCACCGAATATGACATTTTTATGTGAATTTCTGTGCCAGGATTTAAGCATAAAGTCACTACACATTTTAGTTATTAGCATCTCTTTATGAGAATAAAGTAAGGAATGGATTGCTCGGCAGAGAGACATTGATTACCATTCTCAAGCATTTTCTCCATCCTTAATTTGCCCAATCTCTTGCCATCTATTGTTCTAAAATAATAACATTTATCTGAGAAATAATGTCTCTCTAAATATGTATTTGATATAGAGACAACTAATAAATCCAACAAAGATATCACTGGGAAAAATAAACACTACTTTATTTCGTGGATTTAGAGAGGGCAACCACACCGAATAATCACAATTACACCATAATACACATTGTAAAAGAGGATGAACAAAGTGTCGCTAACGTACCAGAAAACTTGAATAAATATGCCAAAAGATATCAGAGATGCCATAGCGAATGTGACATTTTAACTTAAAAAACAATCTCAGCCATTATTCTAATAAGAATTCCCAATCATTTCTAACCTAGGTTTAAAAAAACAATCTTGCAGTTTACAATTACTGGGAAATAAACCTGAGAAAGGAAATGGGAGAAAGCAGGTTGGGGCAGAGGGACCTGTCAGAGCACCCTGAAGACCTACAAAATCTCTGCCAGTCTACTGGGCACTCTGGAGCAACACTGAATGAAAGAAAATGTGGAGATCCTGGTAGTGCCACCTTACTCAGTCATTAGCTGGGGATGTCTTCCTAATGGTATGCCCTCAGCTACCGACCTCACTTAGTCATTGGCCAGAGATCACCCGAAGAATAATGTGACTGTAGCTTGAGGCTGATGCAAGCCTGGAAAAGCTAACAGGCTCTTCACTACTAACTGATTTCCCCACATCTGGAAAGCGAGTCTTTATCTGAAGAAGTTCCACATCTGCCACAGTGCCTAAATCAAAGGAGTAGTTATGTCTTTACAGTGCAAAATCTACCAATCATTGAAATTAAATTTGTTAACATATAAATAACTGTCTACAATGTACTCTCAAACATTGTCGACTTGGCTATATTTTAAATGTTTAGTCAGTGTTTTTGTTTTTGCTTGGTTGTTTGGTTTTGCTTTTAGTGATATGATTGATTTTATCTTGAATTTGAGAAGTCATTGGTTAAATCAATTTGAGCTTAAAGAAATAGATGACAAAAATGTAGATGACTAGGTTTCCACTCAACAGTAAAAACATTGCATTGTGACTTTTGCTGACATGAAGTTAGAATATCATTACAGGTTGCATATCCCCTATGTGAAATGCTGGGGACCAGAAGTGTTTCAAATTATTTTGGAGTTTGAAATATTTCCATATACATAAGATATATTGGGTATAGAGCTCAAGTCTAAGCAAAAAATGTATTTATATTTTATATACACCTTTTATACATAGGCCGAAGGTAATGTTATACAATATTTAATAATTTTGTGCATGAAACAAAGTTCATGTACATTGAACCATCCGAAAGCAAAGGTGTCACAATCTCACGCACTCATGCGGACAACCTGTGGTTGCTTGTCATCACCATCATTCCTGACTCTGAATTTATATGCCACTGATAAAGCATCATTTTCTTACATTTATTCACACATTAGTACTACTGAGTAAAAAAGATGGCATGCCACTAATACAGTGAAGAAATAACATGTTCATGGTAACTGAGCAGCACAGTAGCAGCACCAGAAGACCTGAGTCAGCTGTTAGACAACAGCAACCGCAAACAATGGCAGGCTTTCAGTCTCCAACTATGATGCTGTGTTTTGATTAAAAGGTTGCTATACGCCGTACAGTACACACAAATGCTCCTTTTTCTTATCACTGTTACCTGTCGGGATATGTGCAGTCCTTTTTGACATTTTCAGTAATATATTTACACCACAGAGCAGAGAATATGCAAAAAATCACAGTGAGTAATGCACGTGGGTGTTGGCTTGAGGTGAGGCATCATGGGAAACCTGCCATTGGCACCTCTGACCTGCACGTGTCATTTTTAGGCTCAAACATTTTACCTGATTTATGGCACCTCTGTGGGCAGGCTAGCCTGGGGAATTTGGACTGGGAGTGTTTTTTTTTTTTTCCCTTGGGGATGCTAAATAAGCTGTGTGTTGTGCACCTGAGTTTTGACTGCAACCTGTTACGGTGTTTGATGTTCCACCTGTGACATCATGTTGGAGCTCAAAAAGTTTCAGATTTTGGAGCATTTTGGACTGTGGATTTTAGAACTAGGGATGCCCAACCTGTATCAGTAAACTGAACTTTTTTAAAAACTTAGTGAAATCTTGGCATATCCTTTCCTTACCCTTGACTAGTTAGAGTTAGATAATATAAATAAGAGCCATATAATGCATGTGGGATATTGGAGCTATCCCAGTAACATTAATCTCTGAGCTTTCTCCCAACAACAGAGCCTGAGGACACATAAGTGGCCATGTGGGAAAGAGATTTATGACACAATTGAGATAGAATTCCTTAATGTTAAATCCAGATTAAATTTGCAATCATCTCTTTGACAAAAAGCGACAGAAGTCTTTGCAAAATGCGTCTGCACCTTCTTCCAGTATTTCCCATTGGTAGAGAACTGACTCGGTGTGAGGCTGGATGAGCCTTAGCTGTGATGTGATTGGAAAACACAGGGCTTGGAGTCATAAGACTGACATTCAATTCCATCTCTGTAGCTAAAAAGCTATGTGACTGTGGATAAATCAGGTAAAATGTTTGAGCCTTGATTTACTCATAGATAAAATGTGAACATTATCTCATAGAGTGATTGTGTTAGTCAAGAGAAATGATATATGTGAAAATCTCTTAGAAAATATTTATTCTGGTTTAAAAATATAAGGAAGACCTGGCTTTAGCAGGATACTGGTATCTCTCCTACAGTATACCTAGTATAGTTAAGGGAAACATAAATAAAGATTTGCCCTCTACCATGAGGAGTAAAAGCATTCTGCCCAAGCTTGCTCTCCCTCCTATAGTGCCATTCCCATCTTAAATCTACATAATCTATATTCTCCATGACCCAGCACAAGTCCCTCCTCCTCTGTTAAACTTCCCTGATCATCCAAGGCCTCTCTGCACTTACTAATTTCATCTAACTTTATATCAACTTACATTACATTAATAATGCCTTACATGATTAGTTTATTTTTATATACTTTGGCTGACACAAAGATAAGAACAGTAGTACTTGACATATCTAATCAAGAGAGAAGGGTTTTTGTCCCAACTCATCCCTTACTATGTTTGAATCCATATTATTGGTTTTTACTATAAAATAAGGAACCTAACTGTGTGACTTCTAATATCTCTTTCTTCTGGAGAAGAAATAAGGTATGCATTATTCTGCTACTTAGCTTTTCCTCCTGAGGGGAAAAATCTTGTTTTGTGTGTTTGTATGTGAGTCTGTGTTTTCACAGAAATGCTGATGGGAACACTTGCAATTATAATAGAAAGTAAAAATGAAATCGTCTCACGGCAAAGCATTCCTGCCTGAGTATTATGTCCTGTGAGTCCCCTTTAGAGAACCAAATCATTTCTCCATGTCCTAGATGAGACAGTAATTCAACTTTTGATATTCGGTATTTTAGTAAGCTGTTTTCTCAAGATTATTAAAATTTATTGATTGGAAGATTTTAGAGCATTTTATTTTTCTGACTCTCAGAATGTGAATATAATGATTAAAATTGTAAGATAAATAGATTGCATAATACTTCTAATAGGGTCCAAGTCAAACACAAAGATATAGCAAGATACTGTAATTTTAAAGTGTTTGCTCTAAGTCAAAATAATTAAATTTGAGTTGCTAATTTTAACCTGTCTTAGGGCTCAAAAGGCAAATGAAATGCACATGCACCCTGTCTCAACAATATTCTCTAGAATGTCTCACCTCTTTAATGTTTTCTGATTTCACAGGACAATCGGTAAACTTGGGGAAATTTCACTTTATGCATTCTCTGTCTAATTCCACACACAGAATTTTTAGAGATTCTGAATGTTATACCCATCACGGACTTAAAGTCATCTTTTAAAGTTATTCACCTATTTCTACATGTATCAAAATGTTAGTAAGAATAACACATCACTGTGTTACAATTTATTTGCTCTAACTTTATTCTTATGACTTTGTTAGTGCAGCAGTTTGGGTTATTGGTATCTGACTCCAGTCAGAAAATATGAATTCTCGTAAGATTCCTATCTCTTAGTCCATGAAAGTCTATGTAGGTATTGTTTCTGATATGTGTGCAGACATTGATAAGGCTTGCTTAAGTTTAAGAAACATTACTTTTATTTTATCTTTCATAATTGTTCATTATATGTAAACTCATATCTTCCCATAGCTATGGTCACAAACCTAAAATCTGCCTACTATTTACCCGCATTAGATGGACACTTAAGTTCCTGTTTCCTTAAATTATAGCACTCTGCTTCATCATATTGAGTGGTTATTTATCTACTCATTGAGCATTTTTCCTTCCTTCTTTCTGTCCTTTCTTCCTTATTCTTTTATCTTTTTTTCTTAGGTTTTTCCTTCTATCTAGATAAATTTATTAATATGTTTTAGAAGCAAAGTAGTATATAGTTTATTGGCATTCAATCTAAACTTAGAAAATTTCACCTTGAATGCTGCCAAGACTCTCCCATGTGCCTTTAGTCCAGGTGTGGTTGCTAAGATACATGTTATTAATTTTCCAATAAAAATATAGAGGTCACAGTATAAAAATATATATATTTATGAATGAGTCTTGGTAATTAATATTGTTTTCAATTTGAGACTACTCATGTGATTAGAAAATATTTTAACTTCCTAACTGTTTTCTCTTTTTTTAAACATGGGTAAAGTGACTCCATTCACAAAGAGAAAATTGTACATTTTCATAAATTATAGGATATTATTTTTTGAATTATAGTTTTAATTCCATAACCATTTATGTTGTATGGCATATTCCTTTCAAAATTGATACCAGTTTTAATGAATTATATATAGAAAATCATCACAAAGAATACATTTTTAAAACACTAGAGAATAAAATATAAAAACATAGCAAAATTAGGCTAATATAAGTCATTAATTGACTAGGAGCTTTCATCCCTCCTTGAAACATAAAGTTGTTCAATTATATAATTCAAATTGTCTCACAAACAAAATCTTGCTTGTTTATCAAGAAATACAGACATGTTCACAGAAACGTATCTATCAATATTTTTACGAGGGAGATATTAAATGCCATAATAGACATTACATCCAGTAATTATGCTGCACGCTGCCAGTATAAGCAGTGAACACAAAGAAAACACTTTAATACACACACGAAACACTCTACCTGCCTGTACAGTAAATACTTTAAATATTCGCTGAACTGATTCAACTCGTGATCTCAATGCCCACTACTGGCTCAGCACCATAGCCCGAACTCTCATCATTTCTTCTTGGTGTGTTTAAAATTGCTTATTAAGAGTCTCAAGTCATAGGTTATACTCCACCCTACTATCACAATGAAGGGAACATACTTTTGTGGCCAATAGGCCCAGATTTGTATCCTTGCATTAGTCTTTATCATCTCAATAAATTCTCATTTGCCCACAATGAAATCCCGACTGCCAACCCTAACATGTGGCGTTCTGCATGACTTAGCCCTGCTTACTGTTCAGAGTACATGGTTTCTACATTGTCTTCACATCAATCATACAACCTTTGTTGTTCATAACCCCATTTGGTAGACTCAGCCTTAAATATCTGCTGGTGTTATTCGTTTCTTCTACTCTTCAACTCTGTAGCTGGACAAGTACCCATTTATTTTTTTTAAATCACAAGTATCATTACCAGGATATAGCTTTCTCTAAACTTTCAAAATTAGGACAATTGCCCACTTCCCAATCTCTTCCTAATTTATACATTTCTATAATCATCTTTTTATGCTTTATTAGACTTGTTTATATCATGATCTCTAAACACTTACATGCTCTTATGATACAATTTTTAATTTTTTCTAATATATGAACATTTTTATTTCTGAAATGTACATATGTTTCTGTATAAATATGTATGCATTATATAAAATATGCTTAAAATAGATTTTTTAAATGATAAGATGAAATACAAATGGAAATGAAAAAAATGTTATCCTACATCTCAATGTCAAGTCCTGTTTTGGAGAGTTTAAACTCCCTGTAAACCCTGTAAGCTCTGGGAAAACAGAAGCCTTGTTTTTAACAACACTACTAAGCATGCTGCCCAGTTTTATTGTAAGTATTAAACAAATATTGTTCATGGGGTGAGTGAATTAATGAAGGTTCTTTATGTATGTTGATCATAACATAGGATAAAGTGGGGATAAATAAGATAGACCCCAGTGTATAACTGTATGGATCTCTAAATTATTAAAGCATTAGAGCTCAGAATATGTCAGTAGGTATGTAATTAATAATCAAATAATAATAATGGGTGATAATTATTGGACAACTCTTACAGACCAAGGAATGGACAGACAGCATGTTTTTTAATCCATCTTTGAGTAACAACTATTTTTTCCATAGTGAAAATTTTGATAGAAACTTAAAGGAAGGAAATTTAAGCTTGAAAAGTAAGGTTGAGATTTTTTTTTCATTCTGGAATGCAGATATTCTAATTGATTTATTAAAGGATGATTCAAATATTCTGTGTACAGACATGTAGGTAATGACAATACTACTACTAATAAAGTACCATCACAAAGATGTTATTGAGTACTTCCTATATACCATCAATGTTCTGAGTCATTTTACATATATATTAATTACCTTAATCCTCACAAAAATCTGTGGTTAATTAATATTACTTCCTTTTTACAGACAAGAACACCAAGGCACACAGCGTTTTAATAGATTGTCCCAAATCACAAAGCTAGCAAGTAATGTAGCTAGAATTGAAATGCATGTATTGTGGCTATAGAGCTTGCTACCTTGCATATATCTTATTCAAACATTTCTAGAATTGATTGCTGGTAGGAAAAAGAAAGATAAGATCACCAGATGTCAATTGCAGTTTGTGGTCTACTGTAGAAATGGGAATTTTAAGTGACGGAGTACGTAAGCTGAGTTTTATAACGCTGCTGTGGAGTCATTCATAATGGAGCCCTACAATGAGTCTTTTGTGTTTTAGAGACTTAGATGAGTCCATAAAGAATGTAAAACATGTATGAATGTTCAAAGTGCCTTCTTTTTCTTTACATTTGGTAGAATAGTTGAAATTGCTGCTTAAATCTCTGTATAATGACTTAATCAAGTGAAAGAACCCTTTGATATGGTGATTATTATTATGACACCATGGAACTTCATTAATTAGGTTTTTTTGCTATTTTATTAGCAGTCAGCTAAAGTTCTCTATTACTGTGAATGATCACGCACTATGACATTATTACATTATAACTGAAAAGTAATTATCTTTATTGGGCAACATCAAATATATCAAGTTTAAGGTTATGGTATGTAAACATTGTTATTGGAATTTAAAATGTCCCCTTTTTATTTCACTACGTGCATATACCTCTTCAATTGAGCTTTGCACTTTAGCTACAATTTAAAATAATAAATAATTTGTTGCTAAAAGTAACAGAAACATAAATTATAAAGACCACGCAGTTCTATCCCAGTTGAAATACATGTAGATTTTTTTCTATTAAATGGTTATGAGCTGCGTAGGCAAAACAAAATGGTGGAATAGAAGGCTTCACCAATTGTCGCCCCTGCTAGGACACCAATTTAACAACTATCTACGAAGAACAAAAACACCTTCATAAGAACCAAAAATCAGATGAGCACTCATAGTACCTGGTTTTAACATCACATCACTAAAATAGGCACTGAAGAGATAGAAACAACAGTATTGAATCACTGATGCCACCCCTCTGCCCACCCCCTGCAGTGGTAATGTAGTGCAGAGAGTGTCTCTGGGCACTGGGGGAGACAGAAAACAGCGATTGCGAGGGTTTGAACTCAGTGCTGTCCTGCTAGAGCAGAGAGGAAAAATGACCAAACTCAGTTGATACCCAACCATGGAGGGAGCATTTAAACCAGCCCTAGCCAGAGGGAAATTGCTAATCCCTGTGGTCTAAACTTGAGTTCCCACAAACCTCACCACCAAGGGCTACAGTGCTCTCTGTCTCCAAGTAAATTTGAAAGGCAATGCAAGCCATAAGGACTGCAACCCTTAGGTCTGCCCTAGTGTTGACCTAGGCCCAGAGACAGTGGACTGGGGGGTGGTCGGGTGTGGGGCAACATACTGAGACACCAGCTAGGGTAGCCAACGGAGTGCTGGCATCACCTCTCCCCTAACCTCACGCTGCACAACTCATGGCTCCAAAAGACACCCCTTTCTTCTGTTTGAGGAGAGGGAGGAGTGGGGAAGACTTTGTCTTGCATCTTGGATACTAGCTCAACTACAGCAAGATAGGGCACTGGTCAGAGTTTTGAGGCCCCCATTCCAGGCCCTAGCTCCCAGACAATATTTCTAGACACACCCAGAGCCAGAAGAGAACCGCTGCCTTGAAGGAAAGGACTCAGTTCTGCCAGCATTCATCAACAGCTAACTGAAGAACCCTTGGGCCCTGAATAACCAGCAGCAATACCCAGGTACCACATCAAGGGCCTTGGGTGAGCCTCTGAGAAGTGTTGGCTTCAAGTGAGACTCAGCACATTAGTAGCTGTGGTGCCTATGGGACAAAACTCCTGCTTCTTGGGAAAATCAGAGGGACAAATAAAGGGGATTTTGTCTCATACCTTAGGTACCAGCACAGCCACAGAGGGTAGAGCACCAAGTGGGCTCTTGGAGTGCATGATTCTAGGACTTGACTCTCAGATAGCATTTCTGGACCTGCCCTGGGCCAGAGGGCAGCCTACTGCCCTGAAGGGTGAGTTTTAGGTCAGGCAGCATTCATTACAATCTGACTTAGGAGCCCTTGGGCCTTAAGGAAACATCGATGGTAGTGTGACAGTACGCGTTGTAGCCAGTGGGGGTGGCAAGAGTGATGCACATGGGATGAAGCTTATCTGCCTTTGGAAAGGGGACTGAAGAGTGGGGAGGACTACATCTTGTGGTTTGACAGCCAGCTAAATAAAATGCTAGGTAAACTTCTAAGGTTTTTGACTGTAGTCCCTGACTCTCAAATGGCAGTTCTGGACCCATCTGAAGCCTGGGAGACCTTGCCACCCTGAAGCGAAAGACACAGATCTGACTGGCTTTGCCACCAGGTGATTATAGAGTCTCAAGGCTTAGAGTGAACATAAGTAGTAGCCAGGGAGTGGTTGCAGGAGGCCTTGGGAGAGACCCAGTACTGTGCTGGCTTCATATCTGACCCAGCAAAGTCATAGCAATGGTGTCCACAGGGGTGCTTGTGTCACTCCACTTCGTATTTTCAAATAGCTGATCTTCTCTTTCCAAGACTATGAAGGTGGCACTTCTACAAGTTTGCAAGAACCACGGTGTTATTGGGCTTGGGGTGCTCCCTAATGCAGAAACAGCTTAGATCATCCAAGTTCTTTCAAATATCTGGAAAGCCTTCCCAAGAAGGATGGCTACAGGTAATTCCAGTACTTTGGGAGGCCGAGGCGGGTGGATCACCTGAGGTCAGGAGTTCAAGACCAGCCTGGCCAACATGGGGAAACCCCATCTCTACAAAAATATAAAAATTAGCCGAGCATGATATCAGGTGCCTGTAATCCCAGCTACTCAGGAGTCTGAGGTGGGAGAATCACTTGAACACGGGAGATGGAAGGTGTAGTGAGTCAAGATCACACCACTGCACTCCAGCCTGGGTGACAGAGTGAGACTCCATCTCAAAAAAACAGGTCTATACTACCCAAAGCAATCTATATATTTAATGTAATTCCTATCAAAATACCAATAACAGTCTTTACAGAAATAGAAAAAAAATTCTAAAACTTATACAAAACCACAAAAGGCCTAGAATAGCTGAACCTATCCTAGGCAAAAAGAACAAAACTGAAAGAATCATAAAACCTGACTTTAAATTATACTACAGCGATATAGTAACAAAAACAGCATGGTACTGGCCTAAAAACAGATACATACACCAATGGAACAAAATAGAGAACCCAGAAACAAATCTACACACCTATGATGAAATCATTTTTTAAGAGGTGCCAAGAACGCACACTGGGGAAAATATAGTCTCTCTAATAAATGGTGCTGGGAAAACTGGATATTCACATGCAAAAGAATAAAACTAGACCCCCATCTCTGACCATATACAAAAATCAATTCAAAATGGATTGAAGACTTATATCTAAGACCTCAAACTATGAAACTCCTACAAAAAAACATTGAGGAAAATCTCCAGGACATTGATCTGGAAAAGAATTTTTTGAGCAATACCTCACAAGCACAGGCAACCAGAGCAAAAGTGGACAAATGGGATCACATCAAGTTAAAAGGCTTCTGCGCAGCAAAGGAAACAATCAACAAAGCGAAGAGACAACCCACAGAATGGAAAAAAAGGTATTTTCAAACTGCCCGTCTGGAAAAGGATTAATAACTATAATATATAAGGAGCTCAAACAACCCTATAGGAAACAAATCTAATAATCCAATCTAAAAATGGGCAAATGATCTGAATAGACATTTCTCAAAAGAAGACATACAAGTGGCAAATAGACATTTCTCAAAAGAAGACATACACGTTAAAAGGTGCTCAACATCATTGATCACTAGAGTAATGCAAATCAAAACTAAAACAAGATGTCATCTCACCACAGTCAAAATGGCTTATATCCAAAAGACAGGTAATAACAATAATGGCAAGGATGTGGAGAAAAGGGAACCCTTTTTTTTTTTTTTTAATTGAGAGGGAGTCTCGCTCTGTCGCCCAGGCTGGAGTGCAATGGCCGGATCTCAGCTCACTGCAAGCTCCGCCTCCCGGGTTCCTGCCATTCTCCTGCCTCAGCCTCCCGAGTAGCTGGGACTACAGGCGCCCGCCACCTCACCCGGCTAGTTTTTTGTATTTTTTTAGTAGAGACGGGGTTTCACCGTGTTAGCCAAGATGGTCTCGATCTCCTGACCTCATGATCCGCCCGTCTTGGCCTCCCAAAGTGCTGGGATTACAGGCGTGAGCCACCGCGCCCAGCCAGAAAAGGGAACCCTTGTACATTGTTGGTAGGAATGTAAATTAGTACAACTACTATGGAGAACAGTTTGAAGATTCCTTAAGAAACTAAAAACTGGGCCAGGCGCGGTGGCTCACACCTGTAATCTCAGCACTTCAGGAGGCCGAGGCAGGCGGATCACCTGAGGTCAGGGGTTCAAGACCATCCTGGCCAACATGGTGAAACCCCTTCTCCACGAAAGTACAAAAAGTAGCCGAGCATGAGGCCAGGTGCCTGTGAAATCCCAGCTACTCAGGAGGCTGAGGCAGAAGAATCACTTGAACCTGGGAGGCGGAGGTTGCAGTGAACTGAGATCATGCCATTGCACTCCAGCCTGGGCTAGAGAGCAAGACACCATCTCAAAAAAAAAAAAAAAAAGAAAAAAAGAAAAATAAACCAAAATCTGAATTACCATGTGATCCAGCAATCCCACTGCTAGGTATACAACGAAAAGAAAGGAAATCAATACATCAAAGAGATAACTGCACTCCTATGTTTATTGCAGCACCGTTTACAACAGCTAAGATGTGGAAGTAAACTAAGTATCCATAAACAGATGAAAAGATAAATAAAATGTGGTACATACACAAAATGGATTGCTATTTAGCCATAAAAAAATGAGATCCAGTTATTTGTAGTACCATGGACAGAACTGGAGGTTATTATGTTAAATGAAATAAACCAGGCACAGAAAGGCAAACATCACATGTTCTCACTTATTTGTGAGATCTAAAAATCAAAACAATTGAACTCATGCACACAGAAAGTAGAAGGATGGTTACCAGAGGCTGGGAAAGGTATCTGGGGGCTGGTGAGGAGGTGGGAATTGTTAATGGGTACAAAACAAATTAGTTAGAAAAGACGAATAAGACCTACTGTTTGATAGCAAAACAGGGTGACTATAGTCAATAATAATTGTACATTTTGAAATAACTCAAAGGATAAATGCTGGAGGGGATAGGTACACCATTCTCTTATTTTACATTGCATGCCTGTATTAAAACATCTCATGTACTCCATAAATATATACATCTACTGTGTACTCACAAAAATTAAAAATACAATAATTATTAACTTGTTTAAAAATTTTCTATGTCCCTAAAAATGCCATTAGCTTTACCTATGAGTAATCAACTTGTCCACTTGTGAATCATTACAGTTTACAAGCCTGGAAGTTAAACATCATGTTAATCTATGGATCCACTGGCCTTTTTAAGGTAGGATGCTTCTCATCCAGGTTAAAAAAATAAGTCAGGCATCTCAGTTTTAATAACTGATGTGCTGAACTAAGTCAGAGTAGGTACAAATAAGCAGATGAGGATCAAATAGAGTATAAGCTACCCTTTCATAAATAGCAGAATAAAGTTTTTCTGGTATGCTATTTTGTAATATGCACTTCAGGACTGCTTTGGTTAAGGAAGCGATCCAAGAATTTGCAACCCTTTTCAAACTGTAATGGAAACTAAAACAAAACTCCACATCTGCACAGCTCAGTAGATACCCACTAGTAACATGTAACTCCTGGGCCTGTGAAATGTGGTTAGTCTGAATTGAGATACACTCTAAGTATAAAATGAACATCAGTTTTTAAAAATTTAATACAAAAAAGAAAAACTCTTTGACCATTTTTATATTGATTACATGCTGAAATGATGTTTGAAAATACAATGCTGAATAAAATATATTATTCATTTAACTTTACCTGCACTTTTTTACTTTTTTAACATGGCTACTAGAGTATTTAAAATTACATATGCAGCTCACATTTTACTTTTGTTGGAAAGCTCTGCTCTAGACCTAAGAGGAGGCCTCTGGATCTGTAGGCCAAAGTCTGGGCACTCTCATTAGCCCATTGCCTAAGAGCCATAGCCTGTTTTTCAGCTTGCTAATCCAAGAGGAAGTTAGAGATGATATCATGCGAAGAAGTGAAACAGATAATGCGCTCCTCTGAAGAAGGAACATTTAACAGAGCAAGGAGAAGAACAGAAACTACATTTCAGGCCCCTCTTGCATCTCGGCAAAAAAGCCTCCATGTCTATTTACCGCATGAAAGAGAAGAAAATGCATGAGATCCTACCTCTCCTTAAGTCAGGAAACAAAACACAGGAGATGTCAAAAGAAGACAAGACATTTCTTAAAGCCAAGTTTTCTAATTTTTCAATGTCATTCCTCCAGAGGAGTGGAGCAAAAATCCCCATTCCATACTACAAATGTGATACAGATGCAAGTAAGTGCATCTTCTTTCTACCCTCCACTGTTTTTTTTCATTTTTGTTTTTTAACCCATTAAATTTTCTGATCAATAGCTAAGCCAAGATCAACCAGGAATTAGTTAATTTCACCAAGGAAGGAGTTAATACTGGACTCAAGCAACCTTATTCCTGCCTTCATTCACGCGCTCCCCCAACAGCATATGTAGCTATTTAGTATATCTTCCTGGGACCAGTGGTGATGCAGCTAAGGTCACTAATGTGCACTACAATAGACCACTTCATTTCAAATAATACGGAATCTCTCCTAATATTAATTTCGCAGAGAAAAGTAAAAATTCAAATTAAAATCCCATTTGAATCTGTAAAAATTAAGTTTAAAATTATTGATTGTCTCAGGCCTATGAATGGCCCACAGATATATGAAAAAACGTTCAACAACTTTAATCATCGGAGAAATAAAAAACCACAACGAACTATCACCTCACACCTGTTAGAAGGGCTATTATCAAAAAGACAAAAAATAATGAGTGTTAAAGAGGATATGGAGAAAATGGAACCCTTGCACACTGTTGGTGGGAAGGTAAATTACTACAACCATTGTGAAAAGCAGTGCAGAGATTCCTCAAAATATTAAAAATCAAACTACTATGAGATGAAGAAATCCCAATATTGGGTATATATATCCAAAAGAAATGAAGTCACCATGTCAAAGAGATATCTGTACTCCCGTGTTCACTGCAGCATCACTCACAATAGCTAAGATATGGAATCGACCTCAGTGCCCTCAATGATGAATGGATAAAGCAAGTGTGTTATATATTCACAATGGAATACTATTCAGTCCTAAAACAGAAGGAAATTCTGTCAATTGTGACAACATGGATGAACCAGGAGAACATTATGTTAAGTGAAATAAGCCAGGCACAGAAAGACAAATAATGCATGATCTAAAAAGTTGAGCACAGAGAAGTAGAGAGTTAAATGGTGGTTGCCTATGACTGAGGGGTGAGAGTGAGACATTGAGGATATATTGGTCAAAGGATACAAAATTTCTGTTTAATAGTAGAAATAATTTCCAAAGATCTATTGAACACTATGGCAACTATAGTTAATAATAATGTTTTGTATTCTTGAAAATTGCTAAAAGAGCAGATTTTTGGTGTTCTCACCACACACACACACACACAAAAATAAGTATGTAAAGAAAGGCATGTTAATTATCTCAATTTAGCTATTTAAAAGTGCATATGTTTAAAACTCACATGTAGAACACAATATATACAATGTTTATTTGTTAATTAATAGATAAAAATAATGTTTAAAAATTTTATTCCCAGGTGTTGTCCTGTTTACTTTTATTCAGGTGGCCCTCACTCACATACCTGATAAGATTTTAAATCTAACATCTGGAGCAAATGCCATCTGGCCAGGAATAAATCGGAGTATTTTCCTCCATTATTCACCCCCTCCCTGTATTAGAATTATGCCTCACTATCCACAATCATGTGACTTGCACACATATAATTTAGGTGGAGTATACATACCAGCTCCATTGACTTTGGACTTGGCTATAAGACATGCTTTGTTCAATGGGATATAAGATCATATAATGTTTTCCATGACCAAGTGGAAGCTTAAGGATGCTTATTTCGTTAGGTTAGGCTCTTTCCCTTTCTTGACCACTGGCAAGAGAATAGCAGTCACAGACTGGAACTACTCAGCCTGGCTTCAAAATGAAAATACAACTTTTGAAAAAAGAGCAAGAAACACTGGTTGTTGTCAACCACTGATTACTGATGTTATTGCTTACCACAACAATTATGCCTGAAGTAACTAGTGTAAGCTGGTGTTTTGCTTATGATTTATAATTATGGATGCAATGATAATCAGGCAAAATTATGATTCTGAAGCCCAAGGCATAGTGCAATGCAAACTCGCATACTTTTTCCAGCCTAAGGCTGTTGTAGAGACTTGGTGGCATGTGAAGTTAAAAAAAAAAAGATAAATTATGAGAAAACTCAGAGGGTATCTTTGTTTCATCTTTTCACTTTGTCCATCACTTGTGTCAGCTGTTCAGAGTTCCTCCATAAGAAGATCAGATGAGCAGAACAGAGAGAACAAACAGTAATAATCCTTCTCTGGTCCCCTTTCTTCCTGGAGACTGACAAAGCAGTAATTTTTTTCCTTTTAGAAAATATATAGGATATGAAGTAAACATAATCTGATCAATTACCAAAAAAAGAGAATTTGACTGTATTTTGAAAATTGGAACCAAGATATACATGTCTGAATTTGGTGATTAGCCTTTATTGAAATAAAATGCATCCTCCCTGTTATATTTGATTGGCAAGTTTTTTTTTTTTCATGTTTTCTATATTTTGTTCTATGAACATATTTTGTACCATAATATTTAAAGAAAATATAAAGTTATAGGTAACATTGGTATTATAGGATATTTATATAGCACTTTATAATTTCCAATCTACTTTTTACACACGTGATGTGTTTCACACAATATCCTTGAAAAGTTTGCATGTCAATTTTTGTATTTCCAGTTTTAATGTGAGGAAAGTAATCGAGGGATTCTGGAGCACCTGGCAAGGATTACTTAACTAGAAAGTTTCTGAGTTATACCTGAATTTCATGTCTTTTGTATTCTGCAATGTTCTCCATATTATGCTCTTTATTCCGAGATTTCATTGATGTCCTACACATACCTTCTTTCCTTCTCAACCATCCGTAACACACAAACAGAATCTGTTTTGGTTGTACTTTGTTCTGCATTTCCCTTTATCTTTGTGATCATCATAATACATTATGCTGGATTATGGATTTTTTTTTGTTGTTTCTCAAGTAGACTCTAAAATTCTTGACTACAAGAATCATATTTTATTTACTTATGTATTTTTTGGATCATTTGACCCATCCCAAAATCCCATATAGACTGTGTTTTAAGACAGTCACTATAAAAGGGACATATTTTAATAATCTGAAAGCAACTTTTTCCATGAAAGGTAAGGATGATGTTAAGATTAATAATAAATTATAGCTATTAAATTAAAAAATTAATAACTTCTTTTAGTAAAATAGATGCGTCTCAAGGGAAATATAACTAGCCTTCCATATACTGTAGCCCTAATTTCCCACATACAGAGACTGCTCTAGGTATATTAACTTGTCTATCATTCTTAACATGAATTATGTGTTCTTACTATCCCTTTATGTAGAGAATCCAAAATATACTGATTGGTTACACAGTTTGTCAATGGAAAAGTAAGGATACAAATGTAGGCTCTTAACAGTGATTCCTAGCCTTGGTTACACAATAGAATCACCTGGGGGAGATTTTACATATAACAATCCCATAGATATTTTGTTTTGATTAGTCTGGTATAAAGCTGAACATCAGCTTTGAAAGACAAAAACAAACAAAATCAAAACCAAAAACAAAATGTTTCTGGAATCTTCCATACAGACAGGATTTATAAACTGAGCTTTTAAAAATTATGGCGTACTAGTACCTAATAAGTCTTAAATTTACAGATTATTACAAGGGATTCATTGGACGGTGGCACGTGCTGATTTTCATTTAAGAGTTTTCTGAACCAGTATATTAAACAAAGGGCAAGGTATTGCCATAAAGGATAGTTAGCCAGCTGCAGAGGGAAATCTAGCCCTTGTTAAATTTGACTGCCTCACAACTTAGTAATAAAGATATTCTATCTAGCATCGAATCGTCCTGTATTAGCTGCTTCTTTGGGTAATTAGTATTTTACTCAGTTATGTCCTCGGCTTGTTCTCCAGCTCAGGCTACCACACGCTTTCATAGTGACAAGAACTATGGGTTGGGAGGTCATGAGGCAATTGCTGGAGCAAAGTACAATCGTATGTGTGATGACAAGGAAGTGCATCAGATGCTGTGTGGTCATGCCCAGCCTATGCCTGGATTAGAAAATACTTTAATGAAATAGAGCTACAGCAAGCTCTAAATGAGGGCAGTTCTGACAATTAGGGAAGGTGGGGTCATGTTCCAGTTAATCACAGCCACACAAACAGAACAATGATAAAAGTTGGGAAGAAAAATCTTTAGCCTTGATAGTGAAATACTTTACCCTACAATATTTCAGCTTACTTTGTATTTCTTTCATGTAAGTGAACTTCCTGAACTGGCAACATTCAAAAAATGTCTAGTTTTCTTTTATATGGAATTTAATACTTTGAACAGGCAACTATATAGTGTTTGACTAAATCCATCTTAGTTTCCAAACAAACTACCTTTTACAAGTAAAGAATCAGACTAGGAATAACGGGGATTTGTTAAGTTCAGTAGATAAAGGGCAGGAAAGTATTCAGAGCAAATGGCCCCATTTGAAAGAGACGTATAATAAGAAAGAGGAAAGTTAAAAATATAAAAAATAATCCAAGTCATAAATGCAATAAGAGTTAGAAAAACCAATCTGTAAACAATATTAAATAAGAAAGATTATTGCTGAATAAAAAATGTGATGAAGAGAATAAGTAACCCATTGGTTACTGCAAAATACAATAATAAACACTGCATTAGAAGAACAGATCAAGATTTTTTTATAGGTTTAAATGAAAATTAAGATTAAGGAAGAGATAAGAGACAAAAAGAGCCAGATGATGCAATATATGTATAAAATGAATTGCACAATTAGAGAAGAGAGCAGATAAAAACAGAAGCAATAAAGAATAATAATTGATGAACACAAGATTCATGCAGAATGGCAAAAGAAAGATGCTAAGACATTCTAATAATTTACATTTTTGTCATTCGTACACATGTTTTATGTCTGTGCAGTATTGGGAGCTAATGCAAGTTCTATTGGATATTGTCTTGCTATTTTCTATCCTATTAGGTTCTTCTTAAATACATGGAACTCAATTTTACCTGAGAGGAATGGGGGAAAAAAGATTCAATGAAAACAGACTAAGTACATTTAGAGAAAAGTTAAGTGAGATTTTTACTTTAAGGCAAAAATAAAAATTATAAATTTTACAGGCAGAAACAAAGGAAAAAACAAAAGTGTTTAAGTCAGAGGAAAAATGGCATCAGGCTCTCCATACATAACTCTGAAAACTGGACAACATGGGAACAATGTCTAAAAAGCATTAAGAGGAACAGAGTTCATTAAAAAATCAATATGCCAAGTACATCTTGTAAAAGTGATGATGATTGTAGAATATTTTGGAATAGTTCCAAATCTTCTCCATAAGAAAGACAGATTATCCCTAATAATAAAACCTAAAACTTATAGGCCACATCTTAACACAGACCATTCAAGTGACAATTTTTCCCCCAAACTAGAAACTGTAAGTGAATTGGAAGAAAGCACTGACAGCTTGTGCTCATGGGATCTCAGGGAATTAATAGGGCATTTGAGGAACCCAAGAAGACAAGAATTCCCCAGACACCAAACAGAAGTTCATGGGAAGCACAGTGGGACAATTTCAGAAGAGCACGTAAACCTAGGTGGCAGTTTTTACATACTTTAATGCATGGGTCAATGCAATTGGTCCAGAATAAAATCTGAAGGATCTGGAGTAGTCTGGGTCCTTTGGGGCTTCAAAACTAAGTAGAAAGATATCTTACTCATTGGGAAGAAGTTGCCGGGAGCAGTATAAACTAGCAAGATGTGGAAACATTAGACAACAAATATAGAAAACTCATAAAACAAAGAATATACAGATAAGGGAAAGGGAATAATATCAGATTACAGAATTTCAAGGTAATATTTCTAAACTAATCAAACAACCAAAAAGAGTTAGTGCTAGACTAAAAAAGCAAGAAAATCTATTTTAACCTTCTAAAATTTCAGAAAGTAAATTTCATGTATAAATAAGCTACTTAAAAGGATTAGGACTGATTTTCACACAAAGTCGTTACAAGAAAGTAAAGGTTAAGGAGCAGACTATTGTCTCTACAGACACAACAAATCAAAAAACAAATGTATGCATATAAAACAGTTAAATTTCTAACCTAATATTTCCAAACAAGCTAAAAAATATTAAGAGGTCTAAAATGTTAAATAATAATACAAATCTTAATTAGAAAAACCTTTAGATAAGGTAACAGAACTCAAGAAAAACAAGAAATAAATAAAATATTCATTGTAGAAATGAACGCTAAACTGTAAAAAACAAAAAAACAAAAAAAATAGGAGTGAATGTCTTAAGACAGCAAGGTGAAAAAAAAAAAAATAAGAGAGAAAAAGATTGAGATAAAATGACAGATAAAGAGGATAGTTTACGTGGATTGAACATATATTTAACAAGTATTCCCAAGGAAGAAAGCAAATTCAATGAAACAGAATAAATAATCTAATATTTATTCAAAAAATGTTACCGAAATTTAAACAAAGGAAAAAAAGTACTTGAAATTACAGACTAAATAGGCACTGTATAACGGAAAAAAATGATACCAGAATGCTTTATTTGAAATAAAGCCCTGAAAGAACAACAACAACAACAACAACAACAACAACGAAAATTTGGACAAAATGGCTAAATAATTGAGCCAGTTAAAGACAAAACATGATAGTGATCCGGCTCCATTGTCTGGAGAAACACACAAGGTCCTCGGTCTCATGCCAAGACAATTAGTGACACGGACACAGGTGGAGTGGTTTAAGGAGTGGAAAGTTTAATAGGCAAGAAAGAAGAAAACAGCTCCCCTGTACAGAGAGAGGAGGGCTTCCAATGGAAAACCCTGCAGTGTAGAAAAGCAGTCAGTTATACTGGGAGGCTGGAGGAGGCCTTGTCTGATTTGCATAGGGCCCAGGGGATTGGTTTGACCAGGTGTGTCATTCACGTAGCCCACAAAAATACTGACCCTCCCACCCTAGCCTTTTAAAATGCAAATGCTGTTACCTGGCCGGCCACGGTGTTGCCTTGCTCACGTGGCTTTGTCTGGAGGCTGCTAAGACGCCTGGCACAACTGGAGGCAAGGAAAAGAGGGCGGGAGACGCCATATTGAATGTAACAGACACAGCTGCCGGCATTTAAATATAAAAGCTTCTACTTTGCATATCTATGCTTGACTTCTCAGGTTTCTTTCTGTTAGAGAAAAAATAGTTTTGGGGTTTGCTGCTTATTAAAGGAAAAATTCCACCGAGAACTTTCACCCTTTCTAGCTGCCTAAAATAATTTCTTAATAACTCCTGTATTATTTATCCCCTGAGGAGGATAAATAAACTAAACCTAACTGCTGTTAGGTGGGTGTTGGATGGTGATTCTTTCTGGCTACTTCCTGCTGAAAAGAGTCATCGTGTGGTGGGGACAGCAGTTGGGCCTCCTCTTGAGGTTGATAAAGCATTCTAGGAAGAATTGCGTGTATATGCATGGTTTGCAGCACCATTTGTAGTTTGATTGCTTCTAGGTGAAAAGCGATAAATTTTACAAGGAGGTTTGAAATATAGGGTTAGAATATGAGCATTAAGGTTACCACTGTTAGTGGGGGTCCAATAGACCATAACTATGACAGTAGAGTTTGATACCCATTAGTTATCCCAGTGGATTGTAATAGCAGTTTGCCTCCACTAGATATCGGTGTACATTGCCAGAAATGTTAATATAAAATTAACATTTTCCTTGAGAAAAACATACATTTCCCCCTTGACTTGCCATTAGTGGATAATTTTAGGTTTAGGCAATTTTTATAACTTGCAATATGACTGGGAGATATATGTCACTGGGTGACAGAATTTTAGTGTTAATCTTGCCAATTCCTTTCCTTTATTAAATTATTTCATTATTTTCACTGGCCTTCATACAACATGCACAAACTTTCTAACTTGTTCTAAATATCGTTCCTTTAAACAACCAGTCATTTCCTTCTAGGACAAAAATTTATCTTACAAGATCCTTCCTTATATAAAATATCTTTCTTTATAATCTTCTTTCCATAGCTTAGAGTGAATCATATTACCAATCTTTAATAAAAAGTCCTATCAAACTTAATGATAGTAAAACTTTCACGCTTACTTCTTATCTGTAACTATTACCGCTGCTATAAGCAAAACAACTTTGACTAAATTTTTTCTGCATTTATTAATTCTATTTTAAGGATGATAATTAGACAAAATATTACAGCAATTAGAATTTTACAACCAGAAATCCACATTGCAGGTGCCACAGCATATGGGTCTATTGTAAATAGTAGCATGACTATAACAATTCCCACAAGAGGTGTAGTAAATAATTTCCATTAAAAACTTTACTTGGCAAGATGTAACATTTCCCTTTGGGGGATCTACAAAAGTACAAATGCAATTCTATGAATAATTAAAATCTCCCTGCAAATATGCATTAAAAAGAAGTTATAATATTTGGCAGTGAAATCCAGAGGAAAGCGTAGAAATGATAAAAAGCATCTGGTGAGGTCGGAGAGAGACCGAGTAAGATGAGTAGTCCTCGCTCAGTTATTCATCTTTTATGATTTTCAGCTTAAGATCTATTTCTTCGCATTGATATTCAGGACATTCCTCTGGGCTCCAGGGGTTGCTCCCTCAGCTTTTCAGGCTTTGACTTGAGTGTGATACATTCAGGAGTTGATACCTGTAAGTTTTACTTCCGAGGGTGTTGAAAGAAGAACAGTGAGGGGCCCTTCCCACCCTGGGTTTAGGGAAGGAGAGAGAGAGAGATGAGCTTACAATAAAACCAAATTTCCTGAGTTAAATAGAGGTGATCCTATTTCCTGGGCTTGGGTGGGTTTCTGTTGGTTGTGTCGATTCCTGTTGGAAGAGAGCTAGTGAGGTTGCATCCTTAACCAACTAGGGTTTTTCTGCCTGAAAACAATCTCTGAACATATTGGCAAGTTTTATCCTTCCCTAAGCGAAAAGGTTGGTGAAGGATTTTAAGGACTTTCCATTGCCTAGGGGCTGGCAAATGGAGTTTGCCATCCTGACTGAAGCCATGGTGAGACTGGAAAGAATGCCCTTGAGTAATGGCCTATTCTACTTCTGCAGGGGAATACTGAGATTTAATTTCTCTTACCGAGCCTTCCTAGATTGGAAGGGGCTTGACCTGTGTTAATGCCTTGAGGCTTCCTTGCCTTTGACTTAGCTGCCTGATTAGCTAACCTATTTCCTTTGGTTACTTTGTTTCCTTTTGATGTTCCTTACAATGAATCCCTGGTATTTCTCATGGAAGAAAAGCTGAAGATAATAACCTGTTAATTCCCTGGTGATATGTTATAGGAGATTCATTAGTGATAAGAAAATACCTTTCCTTCTAAATGGCAGCATGAGCACGGAGCTAAGAAAGCATACTTGGAGTTAGTGTAAGTGCTAGCTACCTTTCCCTTGCTTAATTTCGGTGCTCTTGTAAGAGTTATTAGTTCAGCTAATTGAGCACTCGTTTCTGGGGAGAGATGTTATTTAGAGTGACTACTGTTTATCCTGCCTTATGTATTTCTTGCTTTACTGGCTGTTAGCTAAGGGCTTCCCCTAGAAGGCAGTAATCTTGCCACATTATGTGGGGTGTAAAGAGTTAAGTTAATTTGGAGGCTTTTCTGACCAGTAGAGCTATTGTGGAAGTGGTTTGGAAACAATAAGCCCTCCTAACTGCAACTAAGAGGTTTAGAAAAATATTGGAGTAGAGTTTTTCCTGAGATACCCCTTACAAGGTTGTGCTATGGGAAGAGGGGAGGCCTGGATTAGACAGGAGAAAAGAGGGAGACTAGCTCTAGTGTTTAGAAGGTGATTTACTTTCCTTCCTTTAATTCCCTTCCTCACCCAGGGCTCCTGTGCTATAATGGCAGTTGGAGATGCTGGAGCCAGTGTGTTAGCCCCAGGACCCATCCGACCACCTGTGAGACTTGTTCTAAACACAGTGACCTTTGTCTCTGGGGGTAGTTTGATTTCCAGTGGCCTCCACCACAGGCTGGACAGGGTTGAGGTGGCTTCCTCTTGCTGTTTGGGCATTCCTTCTTAAAATGCCCTGGCTTGCCACACGAATAACAACTAGCAGATGCACCTAGTGGATCCTGGAATTTGCAAGTCTGCAAAGCAGCTACTATAGCCTCTGTTCTTCTCCTGAGCATTCCCTCTTTTGAGCCTCCTCTTGGTCCCTATTATGAAAGATTGAAGTGGCCACCCTCAGGAGGCTCTCTAAGGTACTACCTGTGTAGTAAACTTGTCCTTTAGAATGAGCAGCCCCTCAACCGAGTCAGGGTTTAAGGAGGTGTACTCTATCAGTGCCTCCCTCAGCCTTTCCGTAAAGGCTACAGGATTCTTCTCTGGCTTTTGGTTTATCATAGACAGTTGAGAATTGAGAGGTCTGGACTTAGTTCTTCATAGCCCCTCTAAAATGCATACTCAAACGTGCTTTCTTTTCCATTCATCTGCAGAAGTACTGGGATCCCAATTAGGGTTATGAAGAGGAACTGCTTCTCTTTCAATTGGGAATGGTATTTCTGCTATTTCTTTGCTTCTCTTTCAATTCGGAATGGTGTGTCTGCTATTTCTTTGCTTTGCCTATCACCTTTCTTTGCTTTGGGTGTATCATAGAAGATATGTTGCTCATCTCCCGAGTTATCTGCTGCCTGCATAGCCTTCTGTTTTTCAGCTGCTGTTAGGATTTGGTTTAGGAGCAGCGTAACGTACTTCCATGTGAGGTGAAACACCTGCGTTAAATTCTGTACAGCTTCTATATATCTATCAGGGTTGTCAGAAAATTGGCCTAAGTCTCCTTTTATTTGCCTAAGGTCCTGAAATGAGAAGGGACCTTGAAGAGGCCCCAGATAAGGAGCTGCAGATGGTTCCCCTGGAAGTTGTTTTTGTAATTTGGAGGAATTATTATCTTTGGGACTTCTTGATAGGATTGCCAAAAGAGCTGGTCTTACAATGCTTGCAAAGATTTAGTAAAAATTCCATACCCTTGTGCAAAATAAAATGAGTCACTTTTCTCTTCAAATTCCTGAGGTTAAAGCAGTTCCAGTGTTTCAGAGCACACTCCAGAGGGGTGCAAGCTGAAGACAATCTGTTATTCATCTACAAAAAGAAGTGAGAATAAAAGCATCCTTTTAGCCGCCTTCCTTTCAGTATGTGACCCAGGGTGAAGAAGACAGTAGGAGCGTCCCCCAATTGTTTTCCCTTCTTAGTTCCTGGGTTGCAGCATCCTGTTGAATGTGCCGCCCATGGTTGTAGGTGTGACCCTCCAAGCCATGGCACCAGAAAAACTGAGCTTTCGGGGCTAGTCACATTCACCCAAGCAGCTCTAGTCCTCTGCCTGGGATTTCCCTTTGATTTCCTAGACTTGTGTGACCTACTTGGAGCCCCAAAAAACTGGATCTTTGGAAAGACCGTAATGGTTGCCTTTGGGCAAGGCTTCTTTAACAGAGGCAATGTGCTAGATTGCCTGCTATTACAGCCCGTGCAAAACATTTACCCTTAGAAAAATGGTTCCGGTTAACTTCCAAACTTAAAATCTCTGTACTAATTTAAAAGAAAATAGCATAAAGGAGTAATTATAATCCAGGAATTCCACTAATTGGTATATATTTCAAACAATGAAATTAGTGTACTAAAGACATATTATCTGCATCCCCATGTTCATTGTAGCATATTCATGATAGCCAGAACATGGAATCACCCTAAATGTCTATCAATCAATGAAAGGATAAAGAAAATAGAGTTTATATTCAGTTGGTGCAAAAGTAATTTTGGTTTTCGCCACTACCAGTGAACTTTTGCACCAACCTAATCTATGCAATAAAATAATATTCAGCCTTAAAGCAGAAGGAAATAATATCATTTGTGACAATATGGTTAAACATGAAAGACACAATGTTAAGTGAAATAAGCCCAGAACAGAAAGACAAATACTGTGTTATCTCACTTATACATGGACTCTAAAAATGTTGAATTCATAGAAGCAGAGGGTAGAATGGTGGTTAACAGAGAGGGGTTTAGGGGGATGTTGGTCAAAAATACAAAATTCCAGTTAGATAGGAGTAATAACTTCAAAAGTTCTATTGTACAACATGGTGACTGTGGTTAATAATATATTGCATTCTTGAAAAATGCTGAGTGGGGATGTAGAGTTCTCACCACAAAAATGATAATAACTACCTGAGGTAATGCATATGTTAATTACCTAGGGTGAGTTAGTTTGCAATGTATATTTACCTCAAAACATCATGTCATACATTGTAAATACATATCATTTTGTCAATTTAAAGAATTAAAGATAAAAATAAATAAAAAATGAAACGGTTGTGGTGAGTTAATAATATATAAAGATGCAATTGGTATGACAATAGCATAAAGCAGATGAAGTTATAGAAAAGAGTGTGCATACTATGGAAAATAAATTTATGTTTAACTGAGCTAGATTATTATAAAATAATGTTAATTCTAACTCCCAGAATAACTACTAAGAACATAATTCAAAAATTATAGTAAACAATACGGAATAAAAATGGTATACTAGAAAATATATACTTAACAGAAAAGAAAACATAAATAGAGAAACCAAAAATACGTAATACTTATGAAAAAACAAAGAACAAAATGGGGCTAATTGGACTGAATGAACATTGACTCAAGCAATTGAGTTGTAAATTATTTCCTAAGTATGCATCTGATGCTTACTAAGATTCACAGAAATGCAGAAAGTTGCATAGCTTTTCTGAAAAAAGAATGTAGCTTCTTTCCATAAAACTAATTAGCCAAAGCAGACTTTTCCCAATTTGTTTTCTTACCTTCCAAAAATATTTCCTCATTGTTGCTATTGGAGGTTCTTAATTTAACAGTAGTTTTTCTGTACTTTTTTTCTTAAAAGGACACTGATACCTTTTTGTATTCATCCAGTATGGTTTCTATCTGTCTTGCCCTGTTTCTAGATGGAGTATGAAGAAGTATCATCATTTCAAGAAGTGGTACTTGAGTTTCATAGCTAGTTTGATCAAACTTGTAAGTTCGATAATCTGTTAAAGAGCAGAACTTTAGAATTTTTAAACTTTTATTTTGCATACTTTTTATAATGTGCAACTTAAAAAGAATTCCAAACATGACATCATTAAGTGTGTATCTTAATTTTATAACCAGACTGAAATCCTGGGAATGTCCAAATGACTACTCAATTTCCCCTAATACTATTTTAGATAATAGCAAATTGCATTTTGAATAATGCCCAGGTCCTTTAGTTTCATCAGTGAGGGAAAACTGCATATTTGAAAGAGGGAAAAGGTATTTAAAAAAGCAAACCTATGTTTTTCTTATAGTTTGATTTGCAATTACCTAAAAATAAAGTGTCTGGGAATATTCTCAAGAAATGCTTTAGAGCCAAATTGATATTTACTAAAGTCAAACATGGATGATGATATAGCCAGTCAAAAACCAAACATACAAATAACATATAAATTAGCAAAACCTAGGTTTTCTTCCCCTATTTCCTCCACAACCAGACTGATCTCCAGGCAATTGTTTAAAAAAAAATAAAGAAACAAAAATAAAAATGAAAAACAAAGCTAATGGAAAGAGAGTTTGAACAATCATCAATGATGAATATCTTGACAGGAAATTTTCATCCCAAAAATATGGTTTCTCCACTTGAATTTTAAGAAAATCACAAAGTGCCGTTGCAGAAAACATTGTTATCAGAAAGAAACCTGTTGAGAATCTGAAGTCTGATATTTAGTATTAAACATAGCAACGTTTTGTGTGTTTTTAAGGCTTTCACCTATGTGTTGATTGTGGTTTCAAGATAAAGGAGTTCAGTGGCTACTAGGAATGGGGATACAATAGCTCTCCTTTGATGAGTCATGATTTATTTCAGCATGTTAAGCCTGTTAAAAGCTCTGACAAACCTGGTAGTAAAAAAAAAAACACACTTTGTTATACTGGACACTTCCTAAACTCTTATAAGCAAACATAAGATCTATTTTTTTAGACTGGTGCCATTGAACGGTTTTTAAAATGTTTAGACAGAGTCAGTTATTTAAAAAATTAAATGAGGAATATTTATTTTTTTTATGGGCATATCAAATATTGGTGGTAGTGTAGCAAAAAATAAATTGCTGATGAGTACTGCAATTATGCATAATCCTTATGGAAGACCATTTGGCAATATATGTCAGAAGTTTCGAAACTTCTAAGCATTGGACACGGGTATACCACAAGATGAACTGCACGATTAATTTACATATAAAGATGTGTATTACAAGATTATTTGTAATATGTCCCCACAAAGGGAAATGAGCAAATACATTTTAGGATGCTATATATTAAAATAGTAATACAATGAAAAAGAATATTTAATGGAATGGAAAATATGCTATATAATTTAGTGAAAAAAGTGCAGGCCATAACACATATACTGTATGTGTACCTTTGTATAAAATTATATATACAATTGTACCTAGAAAAACAGTAGAAATATATAAGCTAAAGTGTTATCTCTAAGTATGTGTATTTTTGTGTTCCTGCTTTGCTTATCCATATTTTTCACATATATATGTATGTATTTTATTATGAATAAATAATGTTTCTCATAGCAATATAAAAATACAAGAAATATATGTATGTATATATATTTGTATACTCCTTGTATTTTTATATTGCTATAAGAAATATATATAATGTTCATAATAAAATAATATTTATAAAATAGCCCATAACACTTTACCTCATTTTTTACTCACAACAAAAAAATACTTGAAAGCTGAGACTTTGTAATGGATGCTTTGATCTTTTGCATGTCTTTCTTTCAAAAGATTGGAAATATTGAGTCACATTATCAAACCATGTTATAAGCTATTCAGTATATGTCTTTGAATTTGTAATTGAGGTTGTATCATTTCGTTCCTCCTAATTTACTAAAATGTATATTGTATTTTAAGTGTTTTGTATAGGTTTTTTAAAATGTTACATATGTTTCAAATATATTTTAATAGGCAAGATACCAGAGAAGAATTCTAAAGAATTAGAAGCTTATGGCCTCAGAAAGCATAATATGTGTCCCTTGCAACTTAAGACAGAAAAGATAATGTATGTTTCTCCCTCGAAAATCTAAAGGACGGGAAATGAGCTAAGGAGTTATTTTGATGGTTGGGGAAAGAGAGGTGGTAGCAGGGGCTAGCCTTCCAAAATTAACAGGAGCAAAGAATGTATCAGTGCTTCCTGTGAACACACATCAGCCTTGCACACAAGGTTACATGGGGTCCTATCCAAAATGACCACCTAGAGCGACAAGGCAAAATCAGCAGCGATAACCCAAAGGTAGTGCTGTGTTGCTACAAAGCTAGGAAGTGGTACATCCAGCAAAAAGTGAGGTGTCTTCACCTGTAACAACACTGTAAGGCAGACATCCCCAGAGATGGCAAGAGGGTCTCCAAAGAAACCATGAAATAAATGTCAAAGGAAATGGTGAGTTTTGAACATATTGCAAGAAGATTGGTATTCTGAATAACCACAACACTATGAATCAAGTCAGAACTTTCTTCTCTCCTTACAAATCCTTCTTCCCCATACTGCAACCCTGGAGACGTTAGAAATGCTATTGACAAGGAGTAACACCTGGTAGAAAACAGTAGATTTACAGGGACAATGAGAGACAAAAATAAAGTTGCTTTACAATTACATTCCATGGATTTTACTTGCTCAGGATAATCATTATTTAGTGGGAAAGGAATAGGGTTGTCACATTTAAAAAAACGAATCCTAGTTAAATTTCAATTTTATCTAAAATCACTAATTTTTGTATATTGATGCAAATGATGCTTGAGTAATAATACGTTAAAATATTCACTGGTTGCCTGAAATTCAAATGTAACTGAGATTTCAATACTTTTATTTGCTAAATCTGGCAATTCTACCGTTGTATTATTTAATGCTTATCGGACTAAAGTCTACCTTGCTTGATATCAGAAACCTTATCCTCACTTTCTTTTTATTGCATTTTCTTGGTACGCTTTTGTATCCTTTGCTTTTTAGCCATTCTGAATCACTTTAATTTTAGTTGTGCCTCATATACACAGCAAAGAATTGGGTTTTGATTTGTATACTCCAGACAATCTTCTCTTAATAAGCAAGCTAAATCCATTTAGATTTACTAAGATGGTTAATATGCTTGGTCTCAATTCTGCCATATCATGTTATTATTTATTACTTATTAATATAAAGTTATTTCATACTGTTAGCCTGTTTTCTTTGCCTTCTAAATGTTTTTGTACTACCTTGGTAAATAGAGAAGATTACATTTGTATTCTAAATGACTTTTGCATTTCATTATTCTCTGACTGTCTCCCTGTGGGGTTGATATGGGCTTTCTGCTGCTCCTAACTATTAGTTAATATCAGGTGGGCCACTCCATGTGGCTGTCCCTTTCTCCAGCTTTTGGGAACTAATGCTTCATTTCAAGTTTGGGGTGGGAACAGCATGCTGGAATCAGTGGTTCTAGAGTGATCAACTCTCCTTTGTAGCATCCTTATAAGCAGCCCCTATCTACGTATATAGTCCCTCTTTAAATGTTCCTAAACATACTAAACTTGAGAGGAACATGCATTTTCTGCCAATGCTGACTAAGACACAAAGTATTTAATTAACAAACAAGGTAACAAAGCAGAAGTCATCACAGTGGATGGCTACAATGAGAAGAAAACTCATTGAATATAGAAGATAATTTGGAAATCCTTCCCAAAACTCATAAGCAGGGGATAGAGGTAAAAATACGAAAAAAAATGAAATAGACGGTGAGCACATTATAGACATTTGATATATTAAGACTCTATATTTCCAAAGGAAAGAACACCAATGTAAAGAATTGATCGTGAAAGAAATAATAGCAGGGCTGATTTGAAGAAAAAAAGAACCTGAAAGTTTAAATGGATCACCCACATCCAGGCAAACTACTGAGGAGGAGATCCCTCCTTAACTTACACTTGGAAATACTCAATGGGCATGAGAGATATTACTATGACTCATCATGGAACTGTTTCCCAAAGAACTAGAACTCAATTTTGTGTTCTTCTACACAGTCCCAGAGGCAGCCATTAGCAATCTATCCAATTTGGAAGATTAGATGAAATCTGCTGGCCATTCAGAATTTAATATAAAACTTAAGAATAAAAGACAAGGAAATACTATTTCTCCAAACACATAGGCTGAAAAATGCAACTGTCTAAAATTTTAGACTCTATGGGACAGAAAGATCCATGTGGGAGATGACCCAGCCATCTTTGCTGCTGTTCTATTTGCCAGCTTCTAGCACTGTAGGAATGCCCAAAATTGTCCACGTGTAAATAAAAGGAAGAGAAATGGTGCTGGCCTGGGAAATCTAAAGGATTAATATCAGAAGAAAACTGAGTAACATTCACAGAGGAAAAATAAATATGACCTAAGAACTCTGTAGATAAAATAGCTCATATTTCATCTAAATGCACTTCAGCCTTATCTAAATACTTTCTCTAAAGAAAAAAAATTACAAAAGTATTTTATATAATTTACACCAACAAAAATGTTTTGGAGTAAAAATATGTAAGTGTCAACTCAGAGTATCATGTTATGATATTATTAACCTAAAATTAATAAGCAAAAAATGTAATTCATTCTAAGAAAATATTCAATGGTGAAAATGATGTTCAAGAAGACAATATTTAATAGAGAAAGAAAAACAGTGACTAGAAATCTTTTTTTTCTTTTCTTTTTTTTTGTTTTTTGTTTTTGAGATAGAGTCTCCCTCTGTCACCCAGGCTAGACTGCAGTGGTGTGATCTCGGCTCACTGAAACCTCTGCTTCCCGGTTTCAAGTGATTCTCTTCCCTCCGCCTCCCTAGTAGCTGGGATTACAGGCGCTTGTCACCACACCCGGCTAATTTTTTTTTATTTTTAGTAGAGATGGGGTTTCACCATGTTGGCCAGGCTGATCTCGAACTCCTTACCTCAGATGATCCACCTGCTTCGGCCTCCCAAAGTGTCAGGATTACAGACGTGAGCCACTGCATGTGGCTTTTCTTTTTTTGAGATGGAATCTTGCTTTGTTGCCCAGGCTGAAGTGCAGTGGTGTGATTTCAGCTCACTGCAACCTCTGCCTCCCGGATTCAAGCAATTCTCCTTCCTCAGCCTCCTGAGTAGCTGGAACTACAAATGTGCACCACCACGAATGGCTAACTTTTGTGTTTTTAGTAGACAAGGAGTTTCACCATGTTGGCCAGTCTAGTTTCGAACTTCTGACCTAAGGTGATCCACATGCCTTGTCCTCCCAAAGTGCTGGGATTACACGGGTGAGCCACCACGCCCAGCCAGAAATCTTATTAATAATCCGTGGCATGCTCATATCATAGATTAACATGGAGTCATTAATATTATATATTCAAAGACTTTTCGTTGGTCTAGGAAAAGTCTTATAGTATAATGTGTTTTTGTTTTGTTTTGTTTTTGTGTTTGAGGTGGAGTCTCGCTTTCTCACCCAGGCTGGAGTGCAGTGGCGTGATCTCGGCGCACTGCAACTTTTGCCTCCCTGGTTCAAGCCATTCTCTTCTCATGCCTCTGCCTCCTGAGTAGCTGGGATTATAGGCGTGCACCACCACACCCAGCTAATTTTTGTATTTTTAGTAGAGACGGGGTTTCACCATGTTGACCAGGCTGGTCTCAAACTCCTGACCTCAAGTATCCGCCTACCTCGGCCTCCCAAAATGCTGGGATTACAGGCATGAGCCACTGTGCCTGGTCTGTTGCAGTATATCATTAAGTAAAATAAGAGGATAGCAAAAACCTAGGTGAGATTTGGTTTTAGATCTCTACACTCTACAAATTATTAGCAATATTATACCACATTACATCATTTCCAAGGTATTCAGGTTTTCACATTTTAGCATCCTGCAAAAGACATCCTCTTTGCAGTTGATGGGATCTTAGAATCCTTTAAACTTGGTAATTTATTTAAGACAAATTGAAAATAATGGAATTTTCTTACTTGCAACCATAGATCATATCTATGATATTTTTAACCATTCACACACCTAATGAAATATCATTGAATTTATAGTACTTAATGTGTAATGTGATGGTTGAATTACTGAAATAATTTGTGAATGAACATACTGTTAGGCAGGGACCCGGACCCGACATGGCGGCGCCACTCGGCGTAGCAGGCCCTTTGTTCAAGCAGGCCCTTTGTTTCAAGACTTCTCCCCCTCTTTGAACACACCCTCAGACTTACATACATGAGAGGTTCCTGCTAGGCAGTCACACTCCCCCATGACCTGCAGCTCACCTGCATTCCACAAGTTCGTAAACAGCAGTTTCGGTTGACAGTTTCCAAAGACCCCTTCCTCATGACCCTTACTCAACTCCTGCCCTAGTAGTTTCAAGACCCCCCAGGCCCTGTTTGCACAACCAGCTTCCCTACCTCTCAGGCTATAAGAAGCCCCTACCCTCCTCCCTCAGCGCGACTTCCTTGGCCCGCACCTTTGGACCGAGGAACCTCGCCCGCGAGTCCTAATAAAGGCTATTCTCACTGCCATTTGCCTTGTGTCTTTGTTCCCGGTTCGACTCCAGCCTCAGTTTACCTTTACACATACCACCAGTATTTTCTTTGATTTTTTGTTTGTTTGTTTTGAGAGAGTTTTGGTGAGTCAACCAGGCTGGAATGTAGTGGCACAATCACAGCTCACTGCATCCTCGACCTCCTGGGTTCAAGCCATCTGCCCACCTCAGCCTCACAATTAGCTGGGACTGCAGGTGCCTGCCACCAAGCTGGCTTAATTTTCTTTATTTTGGAGAAATGAGGCCCCACTATGAAAATACTGACCCCCAATATTTTCATTCCTCAAGAAATAAGAAATGCTTCAACATTCTAATATATTTTTGTCAGCAAATCAGAGAATTACAGTAAATTTTTACTGAAATTATGAAAAAAAGAAAAAGAAAGTGAAAATAGAATGATTTCCTGAAGAGAATGTTTTAAGCAGTGCCTTCAAAGTATATGTATACACTGTGATAGACTGTATTCATACATTAACTCCAAATTTTAATGATTTTGTTTTAGTTGGAGATATGGACACAACTTTAGAATACCATCAACTTTATTAATTTTCATGCTTCTTTTTAAACACTGAGTTTTCTTGCACTATGCTAAGTTTACAGATATTGATTAGCAGAACTATGGAAGATTAAAAAGAATTTTTTAAACCTAAATCGCGTGCTGTTTTGAAGAGATTGCATGTCTTTGAAGTTTAAAAGAATATTAATGCAAAGTAATCCTCTTTATACAAAACCACATCTTTTACTACAATTTGAAATTTAGAAGCAATGTTACTGTCAAATACTATAGAATATATTATTTTTAATTTAATTGGGGATAAAAGCCTTAAATATTCTCAACTGTGAAGATACATGTGTTAATTGTCAATATTCTGTATGAAAACTCTCGGAGGCAGTTGGTTTGTCCCAGAGGTACTTATGGTTTTTTAAAAAGTCAATATAGGGTCTTAACATCTAACCATCAACATGTCAGGTTTAAGTAGAATTTACATGAGAAACATATTGATTTGAATGAGTTGTTCCAATTTTAGATAGATGGATATTATCTTTACACATCTGCTTAAAATATATAATGGCATGTTATTTTGATATGCAGTGAATAGTAACTTTTCTACATGCAAATTAACTTATTTAAGGTAAGAGTATAGTGTAATATTAAAACTACTTATGGCTCATATAATTGTGTTCATGTTTAAGACATAAATCTCTTCAAATAGAGGATTGAACTCTTAAGGCTCAGACATGTCAATGTGGTTTGCTTATTACTTTGTGAGGAGTAAAAATAATAAGAGTTCCAGGGTTTGTCAGACATGAGTTACATTGCCTTGGGAAAGTTATGTGGTCATTCTCAATCTTGGTTTCATTTGCAGACTAGTAGCAATTAGACTTTCTCTTAGATTAGCATTGAAAATTACATTCAAAACGCATATGTAAAGCACCTTATGCCATGCTAGGAATATAATACATGTTCAAACACTTTTAGATTTATTCTTTTTGTGAAAAAAGATAAATAAAATCTTAAATTATGGCCTTTGCCTTGGAAATAGATTATTGGTATTTTAGCTAGATCTTCAGGAGACTGCTGCAAATTCAAACGCAGCATGTTCAATGAACATAAATGGCCTAAAAAACTCAGTTTTAATCTAATAGACTTTCCTGCAGTTGTAAAGTTGTACCACAAAGTGGATGTCTTAGTGCTCCACAAATCAACTTTTACATTAAAAACGGTCTTTGACAGAATCATACGGATATTTGTCTTTAGTTCCAAAACTTATCTCGCACCTAGCTAATTTACTTAGATTCTTTAATTCCCATAGTTGGGTGCCTAAATGATCATCTTTTTTGATGTCCTAGACTTTCTGTAGTTGCAGTTTAGAAATACGTCATCTCATCACTGTTTTACAGCAACATTAACCTATGCTCTCCTTTGATAAATGAGCTTTAACATGGATCTCTGTTTCTGAGAACTGTTTGGATAGCTTTCCTGGTTCCCCACGCTCTTCTGAGTATGACACGCTGCCTGGCTTTCAACAGTCCTGTCCATAAACCCCCACTTAGTGGATGCTGGAGTCCTGATACCTGTTGACAGAATTCGCCTGTTGAATGTTGGGTACTTAACAAACTGTCTAGTATTTTTGTTTTTGTTTTTGTTTGTTTGTTTGTTTTTCCACTATCTAGCACTCCAGATTACTTGGGTTTGCAAAATTGGAAGAATGCCTGATCATCCTACAGCTAGATTATCACTGTCATTTTACACTAAGGTTTGTTTTGTCTTTTTCCCGGAGCTGAGATTCTTTCACTTGGCTGTCAGGCAACTCTAATTTATAAGTTAATACAAAAGCTTTCCTGATATCTTCATACAAAGACAAAAAAAGTGAATTCAACAAACCCCAATGAATAAATTATTTTTAAAAACAGAGCTAGGCGTGGTGGCTCATGCCTGTAATCCCAGCACTTTGGGAGGCCAAGGCAGGGGGATCACGAGGTCAGGAGTACAAGAGACCATCTTGGCTAACGCGGTGAAACTCCGTCTCTACTAAAAATACAAGAAATTAGCAGGGTGCGGTGGCACACACGCCTGTAGTCCCAGCTACTTGGGAGGCTGAGGCAGAAGAATCGCTTGAATTCGGGACACAGAAGTTGCAGTGAGCCGAGATCATGCCACTGCACTCCAGCCTGGGTGACAGAATGAGACTCTGTCTCAAAAAAAAACAAAAAAAAAAACAAACAAAAAAAACAAATAAAAAATAAAAACAGAAAACATGTGCACTAAGAGAAGGCATAGGTTCCAAGAAGTAATGGAAGGCCCTAAAAATTGATAAGCTATATTGGGAAAATGCATTGATTATTGAACATGAAAATATGTTTAGTTTTACATTTGAAAGAGAAAGTTAAGGCCTTACAGTCTAAGAGATAGAAATGCTGAGTCCTTTATACATTTCTAAAAGTAAATTACAGTTGGGTACATGTATTACAATTTAAAGGATAGCTTCCAAAAGAGAGAGCTAATATACTGCTGCCAACTTACCATAAAAAGTAAATAAACAAATTGTATCGGTTCAAGAGAAGCAAGGGAAGACTAAAAATAGAACTAAGAAAAAGGATGGTGAAAGAAATGAAATGGTAGATATAATGCAAATGTATCAATTATTAAAACACATGTGGACTTACTAAGTACCTATCCCACTACAGTAAAATAAAAATCTAGGTAGATCGTCGTTAAAAGACATATATTTAATACAGAACCACTCAGAAAAGTTGGAAGTAAAGAGAGAGAATACACTGAATTGGTAATCAAAATCTCAGAGAGAGCCAAGCCTAGCTGATTTAAAAGGCAATTTAAATCAACTATATTCAAACTTCATGGAATAGCTGATTCTTATTTTATAAAGGCATTTCAGAAAAATAGCCCATGTTATTTTTTGTAAAATATACTACAACAAATACAATATTAATAGTGAGACTTTAGAAGTTTACCATTAGTGATACCTGATAAAATTGCTGGCTTTCCTCACTTCTGTTTTCTAGCATTGTACTGGAGGATTTAGCCAGAATAAAACAATAATAAGAAATATAAAATGAGAAAAATAAACTTGAAAAAAAGATATAATCATTTTTAGATGGTATCATTGTCTACATAAAAAAAAAAAATCCAAGAACATCAGCAGACCACTGGAATTAACAAGAATTCAGCTAAGTTCCTAGGCATAAAACCAAAATACTAACATAAATATCGGTGTATAAAAATCTGGATTCTCACAGTATAATAAAAAGATTTAACAATAAAATAAGAAATTAAGAAATGATTCTATTGATGTTAGCAATGAAATATATATGAAAACTAAAAATAAATGTTAGAAAATGAGGTCTAAAGAGAAAAAAGAAAAAGAAGCATTGTTGAAAGACATCGAAGTAGATCTAAATCAAAACAGAGTTAAATTCTGCCTATGTTTAGGAGATATTAACCTATAAAAATAAAATTTAAGTCAAATAAAAATTAAGTATGAAATTGAAGAGGCTAAGCATAGAAAGGAATAAACAAAAGGAAGGAGAAGAGACAAAGATAAAAGCTGGGAGTTGTTCTAATTGAATATAATGTCCTCCATTTCACAAACACAAATACATTTGTAAGAAATGGGAAAGTTCCTATTCAAAGATTATAAAAAGTCACAATTTCTTACTGTAAGATTGCTATCCACTATTAGTATGTATATAGGTGTGTGTGTGTGTGTGTGTGTATATATATGGACATATATATACACATATATGTACTCCAAATCAGCTGTCCTAGCTTGCTCCGGCATGCCTGGACAGAACTAGACAAGCCCCAACCCATAGTCCATGCCATTCCTTATTTGGTGATGCTTCCTTAACTATCCTTGGGCAACTTCCTTTTCTTTCTTTCTTCTGTTCCCCTTACCTAATTAAGAAAGTTTTAAACTAATAGCCAATTGGGTAAAGTGTAAAATGTGAGATCCTATTCCAGTCAATGGAAACTAGAGACAGCAGTAGAGTAGATGCAAAAATACATATGCATTTTATAAATAACTCTGTCTCTTTTGTTCAGTGTGCTCTCATGGCTGGACAGCTATTGAGTAGCACCCTTTCTGCAGAAAGCAAAGCTCGCCTTGCTGAGAGATCATTTGTTCCAGCAATTCAGCATTCATTCTTTTTTTTGTGACACCAAAAACTTCATTCCCAACACATTTTATAATATAATGGTCAATTTTCTAGAAAAACATTACCTATAAAAATTGTCTAAGGAAAGGTAGAAAACCTGGATACAAAAATAATTGTGGAAGGAATTGAAAAGTTAGTAAATTATTCATGTCCTTCAAAAGTCTCCAAATAATGCTGATTTCCTCTGAAAGCTCTATCAAGCAGATAGTTTCTGTCATTGAGATTCTTTCAAACTCTGAAAAAGATGAATCTCTTAACAAAGTATCATCACAAACTAGGGTAATCTTGATGCACTCTCCTCATAAGATTAACACAAAAAGGAAATTATAGGCCTGTGTTTTTTAACACTACAATCTACTTTCCCCAGAACTACATTAAGTTTTATTTTTAAAATTTATATTCCTAGCCTCCATACTACTTCTGTAGAATCAGAATCTTTGGGATGGATGAGAATGAGTATGAGCAGGTGTAAAGCTCAAAGAGATATACTTTTTTAATAGGCTTTTAGGTTTATTATTTTGTGACAATGTATGCATACTGAGTTTTAGCACCACTGCTATAAACAAGTTTAAGTAATAAATACAGTATACATTCTATAAAATGTATGAAAACCAAATACAGCATAGGGAAAGCTCTGGAAGAATACATAATAAAAATATAAATAATGATTACCTCTAGACAGTGCTATGAGGAATTTCCAAAGAACTCCAATAAATTGTTTATGTATTGCTTGGGGTAGAATATTAATATAACCCATATTGTTATTATTAGTCAGTCCTAAGTTGAAGCTTGAAAATACATTTTTACCCTGAGTTTTATATAATAATATTGATTGTAACTTAATTTGAAGTGTCTAATATAGACTGAAACAAAACATTCTTGCATTTCCACAGATTAAGGTTATATAGGGGAGAAAAAATATTGGCATTTTGTGGACTTTAAAATATGTCAGATCTAATTTTTTCATTCCCATTTTGTGGAACTAGAATCAATAATGATCTATGTAAATTGACTTAAGTCAGTCCTGTAGCAGGGGAATAACGAAAATGATATTCACCATTTAAATGCCTCTTCTGGCTCCATTTTAAAAATTTTCCATTATGTTTAAGGTTTTACCAGCAAATGAGAAATCTCTGTATATTATTGATTGGATTGTATATCTTCATAATGAAATGGAATAATTTACATTCTCAAATGTTTTGAAGTACCTTGAAATAACTATGATGAATATTTGCCTGATCAATAATTATTTCAGATTCTTCTTCCTGTGTTTCCAATGCAGATTTTTTGTGCTGATCTCCTTGTTTAGCTTGATCATTCGGAGAGGGACTGAAGCTGTCGTAAGAAGAACTGATACTGGTCTCTGGGCTAACTATCTGCAACCCGCCATTTACATAACAACTAAGAAGCCCAAGATAGTTAAAATTGCATTCACTTTACTTATTACCCCATTATTATTTCCTAATTGAGCAGCATATTTTAGTGAAATATTTACATGCTTTCTTTTAGATTTGCATATAGCCACCTCCCACTCCCTCCTTTCCACCCTGGCTACCCCCAGCACATTATAGTAAAGATGACATTTTACTACCTCCGGAGTGGTTAGAATCACTGCAGATAATCTAGTCTGTAAATTGTCATCTTTACAAAAAAGAATTGAAGAAACTTGTAATTTAGGGTGGGGTGGAATAATTTGTTTCTTCTAAAATCGTAAAGGTATTTAGATTCTTGTAAAGTGTATAAAAAATTGTCACTATCATTTTGCCTAGACACATTGCTTTCTGAGATCACCGTTATTTGGGGGAGTGATTACAAAGGCAGTTATAAATAAGAAAATGAAAGCATTAAATGTCGTGAAAGAAAAATGATTGCAATGCCAATGCAAGAATAGGTGTTGTTTTGGGAGATAGAAAAAGACTGATTTTTCTGTTTTAGGGGGAGGCAGCAGGTATGAGACAGATGAGGCTAACAAGGCCAAGTCAGGTTGCTCTAGAGGGCATGCTTGGTATTATCTTTATGAGTAGAGACAAGGTTATATAACTCTACAGATTGGTGAAGGATTTGTAGAAAGGATCCTGAGTACACACAAGTTTTGCCCTGATTACACTGGGCTTTCCCCTGATTAACTGGGCTGAGTGTGTTTATGTGTGTACTTCTCTGTTTTCCCTCTCTCAAATATACAGTACAATCTTTATCTGAACAGCAATATTAGAGCCCCCAGGAGAGTCAGGTGTCAACGTAGCCAGTGATGCTGACTAACCAACCATTATGCTCATCTAACAATGAAGTAGGTGACTTTGGAGCAGCAGACTTGCAAGTATCACATCATTTAAGTTTACAAGGCAGCAGTAGTCAGGAAGATATAAATTACTCTAAGCTAGGCATTTTATATGAATTTTCTTTGATTCTTACAACAATCCTGCAAAGTAAGATTTTCCAAGTTGTATAGATAGCTCAGAGAGGTTCAGTAAACTGCTTAAGGTTACACAGACAGTATGTGGTAAGATTAAAATTCAGACTTCTCTTTTGCCAAAGTCTTTGTGTGTTTCATTCTTCAACACTGGCTCACCCCTTTCAGTGAATTATTTAATCAATAACTAAGTATCCAAGCTTTTTTATTTTTAATAAACTTATAAAGTGCCTGCAATATTGCTCAATTATAACATAACTGTCATATATTTTAGTCTTTGAGGTAAACTTTCACAGAATTATTAGCAGTTATTTAAAGCAACACGTTCCAAAATATATATTAGATTGCTCATAATTCAAACTAATGTATCTCATTAAAAAACCATTATAGGCAATAAAAAGAATCAACATTGGCCCTTCAAACTTAACATGCATAAATATAAGTAAGACAGACCACTACCAGATGGGAATGCAATCTTAGCAACATAATTGAAGCACAAAGCAATGTACAAAGCGCATCTGACTTTGTAATTCATTCAGTTTCATGACTCTCAATGTTTCAGTCACATATATGTAGCCAATCACACATAAGTCACAATGCTGATTTTCAAATAACCATTTTTTGTCTACACTACTAAACCCAAATTTTGAAAATTAATATTAGATCTCTTTTCATATTCAATTCACATGTGAAAATAAAAAATGATTTTTTTCTCCTTATATGTGCCTAGTCATTAGCCCAATTGAACCAGAGAACATATGTGAGATTGGTTAAATTATCAAGGAAAATGATCCTTGGCATATGTGGTATCAAGAAAAGTTTTGAATTTATTTTAATCACTTGCTTTCTTGATTATAATTATATAATGATTAAAAAACCCGAAAAGAAAATAGAAATCATCTGGAAGTCTAATCACTAAGATTATAATTTTACTTGTCATTTTTTTAACCTATGCATGTCTGCGTATAATGCTATGTTTTATGACATAAGTAATGTATTTGTAGATTATGTTGTATTTTTCAAAAAACTTTGCCTCAAATTACAAAGGTCTAAATGATGGACTTAGAAGTAATGTGAATGAAACGAATGGATAAGTACGGGCATACTTATCACCTGAACACAGATGAGGTGGAAAGGGAACCATGTATGAATCCCAGGTCTCTGATTTAATGAAGTGCATTGATAGTAATATCACTCACTAGAAAGGGGAAGTCTAAACTGAGTGGTGACAATAGGTCCTTGGGTAGAAGGACCTATGAAATAAAGTGAGAAGTAGTAGTAGGAGTTTGGTCTCATAGAAGACAAATGTGTTGAACATGTAAATTTGGTAGTTATCTGCATTCAGAAGACATTAAAGTATGAAAATGAATATTATCAACTTGGGTAAGAATGTAGAGAAAGAAGCGACATTGACAAAAGATACTGAGAAAAAGGTACCAGTGGAGAAGGAAAATTAGGAGAGAGCATTTTCATAAACATGAAGAAAGGAATGTTTCAGGAAGGGACAAAAGAAAGTCAAGGCCTTTGAATGCTGTTGATAGCTCATGTGAAAAGATTACAGAGTAGCCCCTGATCAGATTTAACACCATAGGGATTGAGATTAACATCACTAATACGCATAATCCTAGTGACTAAGCACTTTTAGTTCTATCTATGTTATATACTAGATAATTTTAAAACACTCTTTCTGTTAATGCATGAAATTACTACATAAAATATTGCAAAAGTAATTAAAATACAAATGTGAGTTCCAAGAAAGTATGATGCTGGAAGTATCTAGAAGTCATGGCAATGAAACTGAATCACAAATTGAATTGTAAAACTGAGTACACTCTGCAGTTGCTCTGTGTGTGTGTGTGTGTGTGTGTGTTGTGAGGGAAAGAGATTGTGTTAATCTCAAGTATAAAAGAGTTTGAGTCTGGGAATTAAGGCCCTTACACATAGCTAGAACACATGAAGTAAAAAGGTACACTAATAACAATCTGTCAGCAGCAAGAAAAGTAAAAAAACTCAGTTGCTTATTTATTTGCATTAGCCACATTTTTGCATACAACAAAATCCTCTCAGAGAAGTCACACCCACAGGTCTAATCCCTACAGAGATTTGTATTTCAAATTCATTATTGTATGTTCCAGGAACAAGAGGGTGAAGTTAGTGATTAAGTTTGGACCCTGTTAAGACAAATAGGCTTATTAAAATAATCAGTAACAACAACAAAATTCAGCAAACAACTAATGTAATAGAAAATGAATGGGAAAATAAAATGTAATTGAATAAAGGGAGAAAATGAGAACAATAAAAAATGAAAATAAAAAAAGTAAAGAAAAAGCACAGTAAACTAAAAGTGAAAAAACAGAAGACAAAAAAATAAATTCATGTATATCAATAAGTAAACATGTTAATTAATGACTATAAATTTTCAAGTTATACAAAAACAAATAAAATCTTGTTACGTGCTGCTTGGAAGAGACAATTTTCAAACCTAAAGAAATAAAAGCTGAAAGTAAATTTATAGGAAAAGATATTGTTAAAAGAAAGACTTCGGCTGATTTAAATTTAAAGTAGTTTGAGCAATGAACAATTTGCTAACTGGGCAGTCCCCAGAAATTACAGCAGATTCAGAGAGACTCCAGTGCAGCCATGTGGTGGAAAAAGATTTATAGACAAAACAAGGGAAGTGACGTACATAAATTGTAAATGAGCTACAGAAACAACTGGATTGGTTACAGCATGGTATTTGCCTTATTTGAACACTCAGCAGTGTATGAGTGGGTGAACTATGGCTGCTGAGATTGGCCAAGACTCAGCTATTGTTGCAGGTGTATACTCCTTAGTTAGGTTTTCAATCTTGTCTACCTATTAAGTTAGGTTGTAGTTCATCCGCAAAGACTCTAATATAAAAGCAGAGAGTCCTTCTCAGGCCATTTTAGTTTGCATTAACAATTTCCCTCTTTTGGTCATTTTCTCAATTTTGAGAAGTTTTAGTCATTGATGTCACTACTACCATCATAAATGTACTTACTTGTTATTGAAACCCAATAGGAAACAGCAGAACAGTGAGTTTTGCAAAGGTAGGAAACAGGACTGAGTAGAGGGTATCTCCTTGCTGGAATGTCCCACTTACAGGAGAAAAACAAAACTTGATCTATGTAAGGATAAACTGAGGCTGGAGCCGAACCAGGAATGAAGACACAAGGCAAATGGCAGTGAGAATAGCTTTTATTAGGGCTTGTGGGCGAGGTTCCTTGGTCCAAAGGCGTGGGCCGAGGAAGTCGCGCTGAGGGAGGAGTATAGGGGCTTTTTATAGCGCGAGAGGTAGGGAAGCTGGTTGTGCAAACAGGGCCTGGGGGGTCTTGAAACTACTAGGGCAGGAATTGAGTAAGGGTCATGAGGAAGGGGTCTTTGGAAACTGTTAACCAAAACTGCTGTTTACGAACTTGTGGAATGCAGGTGAGTTGCAGGTCATGGGGGAGTGTGGTTGCCCAGCTGGAACTCTGACGCATGTAAGTCTGTGGGTGTGTACAAGGGTGAAGGGAGTCTTTAACAAAAGGCCTGCTATGCCGGGTAACGCCGCCATGTTGGGTCTAGATTCCTGCCTAAAAATCTGCACTAGGTCTTATGTGTTTCCTTAAAGTCTTAGTTTGATTATGTCACATTTAGCACGAGCAACTCCATTTCTGTTTGGTGTGGTCTGTTGGGGCCTAGTGCATGAGCTCAATCCAAAATAATGGCCTTCCATAATTTTGTTTTAAAAAATTCCCCCTTTTTATTAAGGTCCTCACGTAGGTGAGAGAGTGATCAAAACATAGGGGCCTAGCACCACTCTCAGTTACCATCATTTTGGGTTTCCAGTCTCAGCATGTCATTCATAGGTTATGGGGTCCTCATGATCACACATTTCTACAACTGAATGAAAGATATATTATATTGACAAGATTTTTTAAAGCCTGAATGCATAAGAACCATGTAAATTTGCATCCAAATACAGGAAATGAATCTGGTAATATTGTAATTATAAAAACAATGGACTCACACTAGGAAATCTTATCCAAGTAAATGATATGTAAAAGCAACAATTAGCAATTATTGTCCCTGAATCTGCTGTGATTCTGAGGGCTGCAAGATTATTGATGATTTGAATAAAGAACTATTATGCTTGCTTGAATAAGCATACATATATATGTGTGTGTGTGTGTGTGTGTGCATACATATGTGTGTGCATATATATAAAATACATTTATTTTATAATTATAATACATATTTTTATTATATATATACAAGTGCACACATACTCAGTAATAAGAAAATGTACATTCTTCCTGAGCACACATGGATTATTTACCAAAATTGGCTTTCCATCAGGCCACAAAGAATATATCAAAAACACAAAATAGTATCTGTCATACAGACCAGTTCCTGTGTCAAAGCTCCCTCCCCTCTAATATTTTCTAGTAAAAGAATGGCAATATAACTGTGAGGACCAATGAAGGGCTTTCTCCTTGGCCCTCTGAAGGGCCTCTGAAAAATCAACTTGCCAAGGCAGTAAGAAAAAAAAGCATACAAATTTATTTAAAGTGTATACAGGGGAAACTTTGGATGAAGACCCAATCCCCAACAAGGTACAGAAGCTTATATACCATCTCGAGGTTACAGAAAGAATGCAGACTCAGAGCATGGCCAAGGCAGAGAGGGTTGGCTGGCAAAGGTGGCCTTGTTCTGTGACTGAAGCCTCACAGGCAGTAGCCCTCAAAGAGAATCGATGGTAAATATTTCCTTTCAGACATGTAAAGATGTCAAACTCTCAGTCTTTCCTAGATCCTGGAAATGCCTGGAAAGGAACATCCAGGCTGTATTCATGAAGATTATCTACAGATGCAAATTTCTTCCACAAAAGACAGCTTTGCAAAGCCACTTCTGTTTGCTTCTATTTCAAAATATTTCAAATAAACATATTCATCACTTCTTAGCCTTTTGGCTAAGATCAAGTGTCAAATAAACATTTTCTGGGGTAAAACTTTGATTTCCTTCATAACAAAGGAAAAATCATGCTAGATATTTGGAAATCTTTAACATATACATGTGTATATAGTTTAAAACCAACAATGGATTAGAAAAGGTAATACTATGGGTATTAAATATTTAGAAATGAATAATATAGAGATACCGATTTAAGTATTTGAGGAAACTAATAAGGCAGTAAAAACAGGAAAATTTATAACTGTAACTATAGCAGAAAAGCAGAAAGACTGAAAATGAATGAGTTAATTGTTTAAATCAGGAAACTAAAAAATGATCAAGTGTAAAGTATAAGGCAAGAAATAATGAAACAAATATCAAATATTCTGAAAATGAAAACAATAAAACTATTTGGATGATCAAGTAAACCCAAATGTGATTCTTTGAATAGACTCACAAAATAGTCAAATATCTAAGATTCATAATGAAATAACAAAGAGGCATGAATATGTGTTATTAGGGTGGGAATAGGGAACAAAGCTACAGAGAGTTACAAAAATATATAAATACATTTATTTCATGATTCTCAAAATTTGAATAAAATTCACATGTTCTTGGAAATCTACAACTGATAATGACTTGCCCAAGAAAAAGAAAATCTAAATGTAAGTTCTGTCATTACAGACATTGACTCTATAGTCAAAAAGTCATAAAAATATACATATGAACATCATCGTTACAGAGTTTTGCAGTCAATAACTTCCAAACATTGAAGACAGAAAACTTCAATTTAACACACAATATTTCAGATAATATAAAAAGAAAGAATACTTCATAACTTATTGGGTGAGTCCAGTGTAATCTTGATAACAAAGACAAAGACCATACAAGAAAGGAAAAGTGTATTCTGTCACATGCATCTGTATGAAGAGACCACGAAATAGGCTTTGTGTGATCAATAAAGCTTTTTAATCACCTGGGTGCAGGCTGCCTGAGTCTGAAAAGAGAGTCGGTAAAAGGCTGTTGGATTATCATTAGTTCCTAGAGGTTTGGCAGTGGAGTTAGGAGCAACTTTTTGGTGGGCAGGGGATGGCTCTCACAAAGTATATTCTCAAGGGCAGGAAGAGTATTACAAAGTACCTTCTTAAGGGCCAGGGAGGATATTGCAAAGTACCTTCTCAAGGGTGGGGAGGGTGTATCATACAAAGTACATTCACAAGGGTGGGGGAATATCACAAAGTACATTATCACAAGGGTGGGGTAGGTGTATTGTCACAAAGCCAACTGATCAGTTAGGGTGGGGCAGGAACAGATCACGATGGTGGAATGTCATCAGTTAAGCCAGGAACTGCCTATTTTCACTTCGTTTGTGGATCTCCAGTTGCTTCAGGTCATCTGGATGTATACGTGCAGGTCACAGGGGATATGATGGTTTAGCTTGGGCTCAGAGGCCTGACATATTCCAAATTTATTTGTGAACCTAGATACAATAATACTTTTAAAACAGGCGTTAATCCATGAATAGTAATTTATTACATTTAATAAATATTTGTTCTTGGTCTTGTAACTGAAACACAGGTTCAGCTACTCTCCACTTGCAGAGTCTAATTAACAAGAGTCAGGACTGTTATAAAGAAAGTGACTTTTTATTCCAAAACTAGCTTAAGAGAAGAAGTACAGAATTCTGACTTAAGGTTACCACTTTGCCTTTGGAGCAGAAAGTGAGGATTTTGTAAGTGGGGCTTGGAATGCATGGCACGCAGTGGAAGGAACAAGCAAGTAGGGGGTTCATGTAACTCTGTTTGGTGCTTTATCTACCAGGTGGTCAAGCTGGCGCCTTCACGGGCAGAACTAGGTTGTAAAAGTGGCTGAAACTCTCCAGATGGGAGAGCATTTCATGGGGAGCATATTTTGGGTTGTAAATTGACTGTTGTCTCTCAAGGGAATCTCCTGGTGGGAGGCAGTTCTGCTCTGGAGCTTCTAAGCTCCTAGTTAGATGAATTTGCCTTGTAGGGAGTGTCTGGTAGGTTAAAAGGTTATATTTGCATTTGTAAAGAGCTAAGTATGAAGTGGTGAACAAAGCAAAAGGAGAAAAGAGAAAAGTCAAACAAATAATTTTAAAAACCCTCATTCTCTATCTCATAGAAACATGAGAAAACTCTGTTACAGTTTGATGACTAAGTACAACTTCTCTTACCAAAGTCCTTGGGCTTAGCTTAGAATTAATGATAAGTGTAAATTAGCCTAAAGCTTTTCATGCTTTCCCAATCAGAATTTGAACCCTGAAATCATTATTAAGATTGAGATTTGTTTTCTACAATATTGTTTAATAGGCTATTTTCATCTCTGGCCCCTGCCTCTTGGAAAAAGGGAGGTTTAGTGGAATCCTTCTGGGAACTTTGTTCATCTGTGTATATGAAGTAATGACTCACAGACCAGCTGATCTCTTCCTCCAGCGCTTTCATCTTCCCTGTGTCTTTCAGAAATCAGTAATTTACAAATATCCATTTGTACATATTAATTTGAAATCCAGGGGAGTTTGAGTTAAATTCATCTTGAAATTAATAATTATTGGAATCCTTAGCATATAGACACATGCAATTTATTTAAAAATACTTAAATATAGGCCGGGCGCGGTGGCTCAAGCCTGTAATCCCAGCACTTTGGGAGGCCGAGACGGGTGGATCACGAGGTCAGAAGATCGAGACCATCCTGGCGAACACGGTGAAACCCCGTCTCTACTAAAAAAAAATACAAAAAACTAGCCGGGCGAGATGGCGGGCGCCTGTAGTCCCAGTTACTTGGGAGGCTGAGGCAGGAGAATGGCGTAAACCCGGGAGGCGGAGCTTGCAGTGAGCTGAGATCCGGCCACTGCACTCCAGCCCGGGCGACAGAGCGAGACTCCGTCTCAAAAAAAAAAAAAAAAAAATACTTAAATATAGACACTGCCATGGTCTGTATGAGTTAATGAGTTAGTTAAGTTTACACCAAATTCTAGGTGAATCTGAATGCCATAATCAGAATGATCACCTCTTGAATATTGTTGCATCTGCTTTGAGTGAATCTTTTGATGTAGTTGTGTAACCTAAAAACAAAGAGCAGCCAGGCGCGGTGGCTCATGTCTGTAATCCCAGCACTGTGGGAGGCCAAGGCGGGTGGATCACGAGGTCAGGAGTTCAAGATCAGCCTGGCCAAGATGGAGAAATCTCGTCTCTACTAAAAATACAAAAAATTAGCCAGGCGTGGTGGTGGGAACCTGTAATCCCAGCTACTCGGAAGGCTGAGGCAGATAATTGCTTGAACCCAGGAGGCAGAGTTTGCAGTGAGCCAAGATCGCGCCATTGCACTCCAGCCTGGGTGACAGAGCAAAACGCGATCTCAAAAACAAAACCAAAAACAAAGCAACAAAGAGAGAGAATTATATCGTGTTCATGGAAAGATTATGCTTACTGTTTTATGCTTACTTGATAGCAAATGTTTTTAAAATAATTTTATGTGACAGAATTTGTTATGTGACTTGCTGTCCTATGGTTATCACACTTTTAAATTTCTGCCATTTAGTTATCAGAAAGAATGACTCAATTGGCATAAGCCAGTCTGCAAGTCTAGCCTCAAAGAATAGCAACATTTGGATTTATAGAAAGGTAAATAGAAGTAATTCCTGATAAACAGAAGGCAAAAGTAAAAGCTAAGAAGTGTACATATGTTTTTTGGATTAAATAAGATTTACCTTTATTCTTTCTTTTTTTTTTTTCCTTTTTTTTGAGACAGAGTTTTGGTCTTGTTGCCCAACCTGGAGTGCAATGGTACAGTCTTGGCTCAATGCAACCTCTGCCTCCCAGGTTCAAGTGATTCTCCTGCTTCACCCTCCTGAGTAGTTGGGATCACAGGCATGCACCACCATGCCCGGCTAATATTTTGTATTTTTAGTAGAAATTGGGTTTCACCACGTTAGCCAAGCTGGTTTTGAACTCCCAACCTCAGGTGATCTGCCTGCCTCGGCTTCCCAGAGTTCTGAGATTACAGGCATGAGCCACTGTGCCTGGCCTACCTTTATTCTTAAAAGTTATTTTAGTTGGATATAGAAATGTAGTTTGAAGTGTTTCATTTGTTTCTCCTTTGAAGGAGGTTTTTTTTTTTTTTTTGAGTATGCTTTTAAGTTTATTTAATTTGATTTTTCTGTTTCATAATTTCACTATGGTATGTCTGAGTGTGGATTTATTTTCTCATTTACCTGGGTTTGTTGAGTTATCTAAATCTGTCGGTTAGTATTTCCCACATTTCCTGGAAAATCTCTGCCTTTATCCTTTCGAATATTCTTCCTGCAAAAGTATTTATCTTTTTTCTTTTTGGGGATTCCAGTTGTAACTTCTCACTGTTCTTTCTTGCACTCTCTCTCTCACACACACACAGACACACACAGACACACACACACACAAGCACTTGTTACCATACTCACTCTCTTCCTCTTTTTTTCCACTCTCCATATTTTGTAGTTCTGTTTCCTTTGCGTATATTTTGACTTATTTTATATTTCACTCATTTCACATTAGCTGTAAGTTCCTGCTGAACCCTCCTACTGAATTGTTAATTTTGTTAATACATTTTTTTCAGTTTTCTAATTTCTTTTTTGTTTGTTTGTTTGTTTTTTCGAGAAGGAGTCTTGCTCTGTTGCCCAGGATAGAGTGCAATGTCCTGATCTCGGCTCACTGCAACCTCCGCCTCCTGGGTTCAAGCGATTTTCCTGCCTCAGCCTCCCAAGTGGCTGGGATTACAGACACGCATTACTACACTTGGCTAATTTTTTGTATTTTTAGTAGAAATGGGTTTCACCATGTTAGCCAGGTTGGTCTGAAACTACTGACCTCGTCATCTGTCTGCCTCAGCCTCCTAAAGTGCTGGGATTACAGGTGTGAGCCACTGCACCTGGCCTGGTTTTCTAATTACTGTTTAGAGTTTTTTTGGTCTCTAACACTTTTTATAGTTTCTGATTTCTTGTCAAAGATTTTATTTTCTTGAACATAAAAACATCATCATTTTATATTTCCAATCTTTAATTACTCACTCTACTAAAACATTATTTCCTGCTTCTAAGTATCATCTCTCCTATCCAAAAAAGAGCCTTGGTTTTTTTGTGTTTTTTTTTGGAAGTTTTTTTTTTTTTTTTTTTGAATACATTAAGTTCTGTGATACATGTGCAGAACATGCAAGTTTGTTATATAAGTATACACGTGCCATGGTGGTTTGCTGCACCCATCAACCGTCATCTTCATTAGGTATTTCTCCTAATGCTTGGGGGGTTAGGGGAAGAACCTCTTTTTTAATCATCCTTTTCCTTTAAGCATCACTCTATTTTTAGCTCACTGTTAAAATTTGTAAACTTATAATTTATATTAATCACATTTGTTTATTTCTCAAATAATTATTTTTCCCTGCTTTCAAGTTTATAATCTTACTGTTTTTAGTTCTACTCTGAAAACTCATTAATAAAATATTTATAATGGAAAATATTGATGTTTAAAGAAAATGCAACAAATGATATTTATATTCTTGGTTTTTGGATTAATTCTATTGATTTATTTAAAGTAAAAAAACACATATGGTTGTTTAGCAAATTAAAGGATAAATCCATTATCTGCAGCCAGTACTCAAGTGGCAGAGGAGCTCACACCCTAAAAAAACTGACAGGTAGCATGGCTGCAAATGCAAGTAAATACAAAGGATCTGCGATGCTGAGCAAGAGCCTACTCATCTGTGATTATGATTAAGCACCATCTGCTGAGTGCTTAAGTGGGAGAGAGAGCAAGAAATTTGGAAACATATTTGAGAATATTGTTCATGAAGATTTCCCCAATCTCACTTGAGAGGTTGACATACAAATTGAGAAAATTCAGAGAACCCCTGTTAGACACTATACAATGTGACCATTTCCAAGACACATTGTCATCAGATTCTCCAAGGTTGAAATGAAAGAAAAAAATATTAAATGCAGCTAGAGTGAAAGGGCAGGTCACTTATAAATTGAACCCACCAGGCTAATAGTGGACCTTTCAACAGAAATCTTACAAGCCAGAAGAGATTGGGGGCTTACATTCAGTGTCCTTAAAGAAAAGGAATTACAACCAAAAATTTCATATCCTTCAAACTAAGCTACATAAGCGAAGGAGAAATAAAATCTTTTGTAGACAAGCAAATGCTAAAATAATTTATTGCCCCCAGGCCTGTCTGACAAGAGATAATTGAGGGAGAGCTAAACTTGCAAATTAAAGACTGCTGCTGACCATTACAAAAATATATTCAAGACAACAGACCACTACCACTAAAAAGTACACAAACCAAGTCTACATAGCACCCACCTAACAACGTGATGACAGGATCAAATCTGCACTTACTGATGTTAACCTTGAACATGAATAAGTTAAATGCCCTACATAATAGGCACAGAGTGGCAAGTTGAATGAAGAAGCAAGACCCAACTGTATGCTGTCTTCAAGAGATACATCTCACATGCAAGGACACCCATAGGTTCAAAGTAAAGGGATGGAGAAAGATCTACCAAGCAAACAGAAAACAAAAAGAAGCAGGAGTCAATGTTCTTAGACAAAACCAACTATAAACCAACAATGATCAAAAATAATAAAGAAGGACATTACATAATGATGTAGGGTTCAATTCAACAGAAGACTTACCTATCCTAAATACGTATGCACTCAACACTGCAGCACCCAGATTCATAAAACAAGTTCTAAGAGACCTATGAAGAGACTTAGATAACCACACAAGAATAGTAGGAGGCTTCAATACCCCACTTACAGTATTAGACAGATCATCAAGGTAGAACACTAACAAAGATATCTGGGACCTCAATGTGACACTTGACCTGCCAGATCTAACAGATATCTACAGAACAGTCTACCCAACAGAGGACTACTATCCAGAATCTACAATAAACTCAAACAAATCAACAAGATAAAAACAAACAATCACATCAAAAAGGGGGCTAAGTACATGAATAGACAATTCTCAAAAGAAGCTCTACAAATGGCCAATAAAACATATGAGAAAATGTTCAACATCACTAATTATCAGGGAAATACAAATCGAAACCACAATGAGATACCACCTTACTCCTGCAAGAATGGCCATAATCAAAAAATTATAAACAGTATATGTTGGTGTGGATGTGGTAAACAGGGAACACTTCTACACTGCTGGTCGGAATGTCAACTACTACAACCACTATGGCAAACAGTGTGGAGATTCTTTAAAGAACTAAAAATAGAACTACCATTTCTCCAGCAATTTCACTACTGGCTATCTACCCAGAGAAAAAGAAGTCATTATATGGAAAAGATACTTGCACATGCATGTTTAAAGCAGCACAATTTGCAATTACAAAAACATGGAACCAACACAAATGCTCATCAATCAATGAGTGGATAAAGAAACTGTGAAATTATATATATATATAGCATATATATGTATATTTAATATACATATATATAGCATATATATGTATATTTAATATACATATATATATGATGGACTACTACTCAGCCATATAAAGTAATGAATTAATGGCATTTGTAGCCACCTGGATGATGTTGGAGATTATTATTCTAAGTGCAGTAATTCAGGAATGGAAAAACAAACATTATATGTTCTCATTTATAAGTGGGAACTAAGCTATGAAGATACAAAGGCATAAGAATGACACAATGGACTTTGGAGACTCATGGGGAAAGTGTGAGAAGGGGGTGAGGGATTAAAGACTACAAATAGGGTACAGTGTATACTGTTCAGATGATGGGTGCACTAAAATCTCACAAATCACCACTAAAGAACTTAGTCATGTAACCAAACAACATCTGTTCCCCAATAAACTACAGAAATAAATAAGGAAAAAAAGAGAAAAACTCAAGACCAATATTCATGATGAACATAGATGCAAAAATCCTCAGCAAAATACCAGCAAAACAAATTTAGCAGCACATCAAAAAGTTAATCCAGCATCATCAAGTATGCTTTATCCTTTGGTGCAAGTTTGGTTCGATATATGACAATCAATCTAAATGATTCATTACATGAAGAGAACTAAACAAAAACCACATGACCATCTCAACAGACACAGAAAAGGCTTTGATAAAATTCAACACCCATTCCTGTTGAAATCTCTTAAGAAACTAGGCACTGAAGGTAGATAACTTAAAATAATAAGAGCCATCTGTAACAAACCCACAGCCAACATCATACTGAATGGGCAAAAACTGGATGTATTCTTCTTTAGAAGCAGAACAATACAAGATGCCTTCTCTCACCACTCCTATTTAATGTAGTAATGCAAGTCCTAGCCAGAGCAATAAGGAAAGGTAAATAAATAGAGGGCATCCAAATAGAGAGGAAGTCAAACGATATCTCTTTATAGATGATATGATACTATACCTAGAAAACCTCATAGTCTCTGCCCAAAAGTTTTTAGATCAGATAAACAACTTCAGCAAAGTTTCAGAATGCAAAGTCAATTTACAATAATCAGTAACATTTCAATGCATCAGTAACATCCAAGCTAAAATCCAAATTAAAAATGCAACCCTGATGGTCATGGTGTCTCATGTCTGTAATCCCAGCACTTTGGGAGGCCAAAGTCGGAGGACTGCATGTATCCAGAAGTGTGAGACCAGCCTAGGCAACATAGTGAGACTCCATCTCACTGAGAATATGAAAGAAATTAAACATTAGCTGGACATGGTGGTGTATACCTGTAGTCCCAGCTACTTGAGAGACTTGGGACCCTGAAGTGGGAGGATTGCCTGCAGTGAGCTATAATCATGCTATTGCACTCAGCCTGAGTGAAACAGAGAGAACTTGTGGGGAAAAAAAAAGCAATAATAATAATACTACTAATGCAATTTCATTCACAATAGCTACAAAAAAGAATAAAGTACCTAGAAATACAGCTAACTTAGGAGGTGAAAGATCTCTACAACAAGAATTACAAAACACTGCTAAAAGAAATCAGAGATGACACAAACAAATGGAAAAGCATTCCATGCTCATGGATAGGAAAAATCAATATTATTAAAATACTACACTGCCCAAAGCTATTCACAAATTCAATGCTATTTGTATCAAACTAGCAATGACATTTTTCACAGAATTAGAAAAAAAAAATGTAAAATTCGTTTGGAACCAAAAACGAGTCTGAATAGCAGAGCAACTCTAAGCAAAAAGAACAAAGCTGGAGGCATCACACAATCCAACTTCAAACTGTAGTACAAGGCTACAGTAACCAAAACAACATTGTACTGGTCCAAAAGCAAACACATAGACCAGTGAATAGGTTAGAGAACCCAGAAGTAAGGTGACACATCTATAACCATGTGATCTTTAAAAAAGATGACAAAAACAAGCAATAGGAAAAAGACTCTCTGTTCAATATATGCTGCTGGGATAATTGGTTAATCATACACAGAAGATTAAAATTGGACCCACATCTTTCTCCATATACAAAAATCAACTCAAGATGGATTAAAGACTTAAATGTTAAGCCTAAAACTATAAAAACTAGTGAAGCATATCTAGGAAATACCACTCTGGACATTGGCCCAGGCAAGCAATTCAAGACAAAGATTCCAAAAGCAATTGCAACAAAAACAAAAATTAACAAGTGAAAACTAAATGCACTGGGGAAGAAATTGTGAAGATAGTAGGCAGACAATCTACAGAATGGGAGAAAATATATACAAACTATGTCTAATATCCAGAATCCATAAAGAACTAAAATCAATGAGTGAAAAATCAAATCACCCCATTAAAAAATTGGCAAAGGATGTGAATGGACACTTCTCAAAAAAAGATATACATGTGGCCAGAAGCATATTAAAAAATGTTCAATATCACTGATCGTTAGGGAAATGCAAATCAAGACCACAATGAAATACTATCTCACAACAGTCAGAATAGTTATTATTAAAAATTCAAAAAAAAATAACAGATGCTGGCGAGGTTGCAGAGAAAAATGGAATGCTTATACACTGCTGGTGGGAATGTAAATTAGTTAAACACTGTGGAAAGCAGTTTGGTGATTTCTTAATGAACTTAATACACAACTACCATTCAACCCAGAAATCCAATTATTGGGTATATACCCAAAGGAATCAAAATTGTTCTCCCATAAAGACACATGCAAATATATGTTTATCACAGGAGTGTTAACAATAGCAAAGAAATTGAATTAATCTAGATGCCCATCAATGGGGGACTGGATAAAGAAAAGGTGGTACATACATTATATATTATGTGGTACATACATTATATACTCTGCAGCTATAAAATAATGAGATTATGCTCTTTGTAGCAACATGGATGTTGCTGGAGGCCATTATCCTAAGCGAATTAATGCAGGAACAGAAAACCAAATACTACATGTTCTCACTTATAAGTGGAAGCTAAACATTAAATATACATGAACACAAGGGAGAGAACAATAATAGTGGGGCCTAATTGAGGGTAGAGGGTGGGAGGAGAGTGAGGATTGAAAAACAACCTATCAGGTACTAGGTTTACTAACTGGGTGGCAAAACAATCTGTATGCCAAACCCCCATGACACACAATTTACTCATGTAACAAACCTGCACATGTACCACTTTAACCTAAAATAAAGGCTGGGAAGAAAACTTTTTTCAAAAGGATATAGAAATATATAAATATAAAGTTACTTTTCTTAAATAAATCTTCAATTTGGTTCACACTCTCATAAATCTATGGGAAAAATGTGTAAGTGCACATACTGGTTCTGGAAAGGAACATTTACTAACAAAATACAATCATTTGCTTTCCCAGGTATCCTAGCTGTCTTGCAGTTTGGCAGGCCTTGTGACTCATTTGAGACAATAGGATTTGATTGACAGTGAATTGTTTGTGTCACCTACCTACTTTCCCATGCTGCTGTGGCATGTGTGGAGGCTGCAGTTTGTGATGGAGGACAACTGCACTGAAAAGCTGCCAAATTAAAGTTTTACTTTTGTTTATCCTAACACATTTCTCACATTTGTGTTATTTGTTATTTAGCATGTCACAGCAGAAATGCAACATTGATAACAATGTAGAAACTATACGTACACAAAATGTTATGTATGTTAACAATCGTACTAACTGTTCAGTGATTAAGATAAAATATTTCCAATATAATATGCTATATTTTGTATCCAATACACACACATATGCATACACACATGTGTGTGTTTTACTGTGTTTTAGTTACATTTTAAGAACTTGTTAAGTTTTTGTTTATTGTTTAAACATTATGTTCTTTCATATTTAAAATTATGGGATAGAAGTTCCTGTTTAGTGCCTTCATAGAGAACTTCTGATTTTGAGAAGTAAATTATCAATGTAAAATGAGGGAAGCCTTTATATGCAGACGTATATAATTCTTTATTATCAATTCCAGTTGAATGTCCTCATTGTTCAGAAACCCAACATTTCTTGAGTTTCTGTCTCTATAATGTGCCCATTTTAGGTGGACATCAACCTTTGACCTTTGCAACATTGCTCTCTAGAGTTACCTCTACATAGCTCTGGCTTTTTTCTCTTTCTGTCTTGTCTTCTAGTATTTTCTTCATCTCTTTCCATCTAAAACTCAGCAGTGCTCCAAAGGTTCTTTTCTTAACCTTTACTTTTTTTCTTTCTTTGTTTAGCAATAGCCTCTGCCTGAGATATCAGCTGTATATGTACAATATAATGATATCTATTTCCTTCATATTTGCAGCTGTCTTCCAGACATCTCTTCCAGATTTCATAAACCCTTCCTTCCTACTTGCATGTAAAGCTCGGTTACCTGTTAGATGCTCATGATATTTTCTATGAATTTCTGCAACCACGTATAATGTTTCATCTGATAAAGCTTTAGAATATTTAAATATTTTAAAATATAAAGTATCATATATTTTACCTAGATCATGAGCTATAGATATAATAAGTGTACTTTTTCTAGAACTTTGAGGATAGAATCTTATTTGTTCATACTTCATCCCAAACCTCCCAGTATATAATACAGTTTATAAATGACACAGTCAGTGCTCAGTTATGATTAAATTATACATAAATCATTAAGTTTAAAATCATCATAAAACATGGTTATACAAGGTTTGTTGAAAATTTATATATGAAGACCACTATGTCTTAGGTTCCTTGGGACTTTTCTAGTGTTAACATTTAAAGTTCAGGTTTAGGGAAACTTCTGTATCTCAGGCTAACAAAGACTGTTGGTCAACCATGGTATGTTTGTGTGTGTGTATGTGTGTGTGAGTCGTATTTACTTTGTTTAAAATTGATAGTAGGCCAGAATTGGGGAGGCAGAGATAGCTGAAACTGAAAAATAGGGAGCAGAGAACATAAATTTATTTTTCTGAATTAAGGCTCAAAAGTAAGAGATAATGAGATCAGAGTGAATGGAGCATGGTATCAAGTGTTCAGATGGCTGTTGGTCTCCATAGTTTGCTAGAGACAATAAAAAAGGAATGAAAGACTAAAAATAAAGAACAATTCACTTAATATAGCAGTAGAGACTCCATCACTGCTTTATCAAAAAGTTATACATGGCTGTAGCCCTCAGATGTTCAGGGAGCAGAGATCTGGAAAGAAGGAGTTTCCAGGAAGACCAATATTGGCATAGATTGAATTAAGAATCTTCTTCTTTGTCATATGGAAATACCTGATGTTTTTCCTTATAAAAGTGATTTAACCCTGAAATCTACGGTAGAAGACTTCTATTTCTATATTTCTACATCCTGTTGGAAAGAACTATCATAAAATCCTTACTGACTTAAATTGTCTTGACTCAGTTATAGACTGGTTCAATTCCAATTGTGCAACTGTTTTTAGTGAGCAATGGTGGCACAGGGGAAAAGCCAGCAGATGTACAAACTAACAAATGACTTTATTGGCATCGAGGTAATCACTGCAGTAGGTATAAATCATTAACACCTAAACTATTGGCCTTATTGAGATCTAGTATTCTCAACACTTTTTCTGTTGTCCTCTTAACTTGCTCTCCTATTTGCATAAAGAGAAAATCTGTAAAAACAAAACAAACAACAACAACAACAAAAAACTCCATTAATTTCCTAGCTGTAGAGAGTAGAACACTTATGTTGGCTGAGAGAACAGTCTATTCTCAGTAAGGCAAAATATTCTGGGAGGAGTTCAGTAGGTCAGGGCATGACGGGTAAATTTGATGGCTTGCCAACACCCACGGATACTAGCAGGGTGAGCTCTTTGGTGAAAGCAGGCTCCAAGACTGTCAGAAACAATCATATTCAAATACAAAAAACAAAATTTATTCAGGACCAATGAGATTAGTTATCATTTTGAAGTAACATGACAAGATTTACAAAACATGCTGGCATATACAGGCCAAAATGAGTATCGCCTTTGAAGATATTCCCTTCCCTCAATTATGCTATTGTACTGAAAATTTTCCTTGGAGAAAATTCAATCATACTTTAGCACAGTCTTTAAAAGAAAAAACACCAATGCTGATAGATCTTCATTTAATTCACGCATTGATATTGTTAGGATCGTGAGATCAAGCCTGACTAAATCTGGCTTGCTAAAATTATTTGCCCTAAAGCAGGGCTTTGCAAACCTCAACACTCTTGACAATCGGGGATGAATTATTATTTGCTGTGTGGGGCTCTTCTCTTCATTGTAGCATGTTTAGTGACATCTGTGGCTTCTACACCTTTGTTATAGTAGCACACGGAGTACCACTCGGTTGTGATAAACAAAATGTCTCCAAACATTTCCAGATGTCTTCTGGAGAGCAAATTTACCCTTCGTTGAAAAATCACTGTTCTCGTAGAATAATCTTTCATGTTGAAATTCAATCAATCAATCAATCAATCAAACAAACATTAAAAAAGAGTCCTCCTGTCATCCTTCTGATTAGGCAGTGGGAACAGATCTGGTTTTAAGAGACCTGAATAGAACACCCAAGAGTACGAAGTAGTGACTTCTAATTAAGCGAAGAAGTGAATATTTACTTAGAAGGAGAAAATAAACCCCTACAAATTATAAACTTTAAGTAGCTGTCATATACCACAAAAATCACAAAATCTAAATAAAAATACTATATTTATTAATTTACAACCTGGCATACATCTGTAATATACTATTTTTAAAATATTTTGGCTGAATAGTTTGCACTTCAGCTGGAACTTTTCACATGGCAGTAATTCTTTTTTTACTATAAAATAATTGTTTATTAGCAACAATTGTTTGCTATAGAGATAATAGGGGAAAAAGTAATACTTTACCAAATTTATTTTCCATTATCTAGATATTTTCAATGCTGAGAGCCTTAATACTTGCTCATATTGCACATCTCATTTTGTATTTGTCTCCTGCAGTTGGGTGAGTCAGCACACTGAGTAGTAGTAGAATTTCTGAAACTCATTCCTATATCAGCATGGCTAGCAATAACTTAAACATGCACACAAGTAATTGGAAATCATAATGGAAGTCTATTGATTTAGAATGCTCAAAATATTTAGCATTTTCAGAGTAGATTTCTGTCTTTTTTTATTTTTTAGACAGAGGTCTTGCTCTGTCACTCAGGCTGGAGTGGAGCGGCAGCATCTCTGCCCCCTGCAATCTCTGCCTCCCAGACTCAAGCCATCCTCCCACTTCAGCTTCCCAAGTAGCTGGGACTACAGGTACACACCACCACTCCTGGCTATTATTTTTAAATTTTCTTTGTAATTTTTGTAGCTACAGGATTTTACCATGTTTCCCAAGCTAGTCTTGAACTCCTGAGCTCAAGTGATCTGCCCGCCTTAGCCACCCAAAGTGCTAGAATTACAGGTGTGAGCCACCCTGCCTGGCCAGAATAACTTTCTATTTCTTCTGGTAGCAAATCTCTCTTTGACGAGGAGAACCTGTTCCGTGTGCTTTATATATGAAGCATATTCCCAGGACAGAAACATCAGCTAGGATGTGGAAATCAGAATGTTCCACTCAAATGGCCAACATAATTGATATGAGATAGACAAAGGTCACAGGTTAGATTTTTGGAAATTAGAGGATCCTATTAATTAGTACCTCCTTTGCTTCTAGATTCAAAAGCAAAAGAGAGATAGACCAAAGGTTATTGTTTTTTTCTTCATGCCTGTCTTCAATACAGAGTAAATGAGGGGAAAGAAAGAAGTCAGGAATGTTACCATCTTTTAGTCACATTGAGCTCTAATAATTCTGTCAACAAAAGCAAAGGCAAAAGAAAAGGTGCCCAGAAAAGCAGATCTCAACCTTGGTTCCACATAATGAGTGAGTATCTAGGCTATGGACATACTGATTAAATAGATGCGGTGAAGTGCTGATATTACCTCTTTAATCGGGTGAAGGAGTCAATATGAAGAGATACTGGATAGGTGTTCCCTGTGGTGAGGTCATAAAAGTGACACATTTTAAGGTGGCCTGCCATTGAGGTTCAGTTTTAATTCATTATGCATGCAAATTGCTGTCATACTTCTATCAGATAACTGGGGCATGGTGTGGCAAGAAGAAAATGGCTTTATTTCTGTAGGGTGATATATGAATTAGAACATACATTCTCATTTTAATGTATAGATAATCATGCAAATATCAGGTGAGCAAATTATCTTAGCAAATTTATGTGGTAAATTTGGGAGGGGGCATCTATCAAAGTGAGTGGCAAATGATTGTTCTGTTGTTAAATAAGTATGCTATTAAGAAAACCTTACAAGGTTTCAGAGAAAGTGTTTCTCTTTAGTTTTCATACGTAGCATTCATATCTCATGATGTCCAGGTGATTATGCCACAGTCTGGTAATACTGAGAAGCAACCATCAATTTTACTCTGAGTCATGTGATGTGTGGTAAGAGATCATCAACTCTGTGAACAGGTAGGTAATTTTACTTCCCCTTTTCCAAATCTGGTCAAATGGTTTAAGTGAAATTCTGTCAAAATTAAAGGATGAAGCATCATGAAACAGTGGAAAGATTAGAGGAATGGGAGGTGACAGAATACTGTTGCAATTTTGCCTTTGATTTTAACTAGATTTATGAATTTAATCAAGCTATTAACCATTTTGAGTACAGTTTTTACCTATAAAAATATGGTATTAGATATCAAGATGTTTAAATTCTCTTCCAACTCTTACCTCTTCTACTTTTGACTTATTCTATAAGATTTGCCTAACATTAACATATAGCTTTATTCAAATAATAAAAATAAGATATTTACACTTACAGAAAAGTTTATATAATCATAAAATGAGAATCATTTTCCCCATCATCACTTTCCATAACTACTAGTTTTGCTTATTTTTCTCCAGAACTTTTAAATTTTGGCTTTGAAAGTCTTTTCTTTCAAAATTATATGTTTTATGTAGCTGTCAAATTTATTGGCATTAAGTTATTTATAGTTCCATTATTTGTAAAATCTGGATTGTAGTTATAGTTATATTCAGCTTTTTCAACAACACTTGTTTTTAATCCTTTCTCCTGCTGCTCCCCTCTCCCCCAACTTTGTACTGACAAAGGTTTGACTAATTAATTTTTCTTTAAAGTATCACAATTTGGTTTTATTGATTCTCTTTATTTTTCCTTTATGTTTGATTTATCTTTCCTTGAGTTTATCCTTCTGCTCTTTTGGTTGCCTGTAGAGTTTACTTGTTCTTAATCTGTCTTCTTTCTAAAGAAGAAGACAGATCTTCTGTTTTCCTCTTTAAGATCCCTTTAACTATATTCCAAAACTTCTGATTTGTAATATGTGAGATATGTTATTATTCCCAATTATTTGCCCCTTCTTATAGAATAATTTTATATCTTCACCCACTTGTATGTGATTTAAGATGATTTCATTTGGGGAATATACCTCTGTTCCAATGATATCAACTTGTCCATGAGACTTACTGTATTAGCCCATTTTCACGCTACTAATAAAGACATACCCCAGACTGGGTAATTTATAAAGAGGTTTAGTTAACTCACAATTCAGCATGGCTGGGGAGGCCTCAGGAAACTTACAATCATGGCAGGAAGGGAAGCAAACATGTCCTTTGCATGGCAGCAGGAAGGATCAGTGCCAAGCCAAGGGGGAAAAGCCCTTTATAAAACCATCGGATCTTGTGAGCACTCACTGTCATGAGAACAGAAAGAGGGTAACCGCCCCATGATTCAATTACCTTCCACTGGGTACCTTCCATGACATGTGGGGATTATGGGAACTACAATTCAAGATGAGATTTGGGTGGGGACACAGCCAAACCATATTACTTGCTAAACAATTAATTAGATATTGCCTCTCCTAAACTTCCAATGTTCTCATCATTTCTCTTATTTCCCATCTCTTTGCCGCTTTGTCTACTATCCTGAGAGATTCTGTCAAGATTTTCTTCAAACCTATCTGTTGAATATTTTCTCCCACTTACGCTATCTTTCAGTATTTTATCTAGAGAATGTAAGCATGCTTACCCACATTCTAAAAGCCCAGTAAAGAAAAATTCTGGATTTCCCAATATTGATATATTACTTTTCACTCAGCTGCCTGGTTTTAGTACTATACCCCTGCTTTCCACTATACCTGCTGTGCCCCAATCTAGAGATTTTTGTTTTACAGTCTTTAGAGAATAATTTCAGAAAATCTCTCAGATATTCTTTCAGGTGATATTCGATGCCATGTGTTGCAAATGAAGTTACTTTTCTGCTTCCCCACTGCTAAGTCAGTTATCTCTGTCCCTGCTGTTTTATGGTTTCTAAAATGTTGACATTGTCTTCTTTCTTATTTGACATGTATACAAATCATTTTCGGGGATCATTGGAAGGAAAACTGAGTAAAGGTGTGTGTTAGATTTGCTATTTAACAGTAATTAGGTAGGGAAGAGCGAAGCAAGATGGTAAAATAGAAGGCTCTACGAATCATACCCCTTCCCAACGAGGATACCAATTTAACAGCTATCTACACACAAGAAAATTATATTCATAAGAACCAAAAATTGGGTGAGCACAAATAGTACCTGGCTTTAACTTTATATTGCTGAAAGATGCACTGAAGACGTAGAAAAAACACTCTTGAATTACCAACACCACCCTCCCCCACTCCCTGGAAGCAGAGGCACGGTGAGGAGACTATTTCTGTTGCTGGGGAAGGGAGAGCTCAGTAATTGTGAGGCATTGAACTCAGTGTTATCCCGTTAGAGTAGAAAGGAAAACTGGACCAAACCCAGCCGACACTCACCTACAGAAAGAGGGTTTAGACCAGCCCTGGCCAGCGAGGAATTGCCGATTCCGGAGGTCGGAACTGGAGTTGCGGCAACGCTCACCACTGGGTAAAGTATGGTAAAGTATGCTGGGGCTCTAAATAAACTTGAAACACGGTCTAGGCCACAAGGAATGCAAATCCTAGGGGAGTCCTAGTGTTTACTATTAAATGAGGTTGGGAGACAGTGGACTGTGGGGACACCTGACCTACTGAGACACCAACTGGGGT